>NC_042999.1:8783834-8807020 GCF_006345805.1 Octopus sinensis | reverse complement strand
ATTCTCTTGAAAAACGCCGCCACCGTAGTGATCTCATTCTCGCCCACAACATCATAAGCGGAAAGTGTAACCTCTCGAAAGAGCTGTTCTTCACTCCTGCTCCAGAGCGTCGGCTGCGGGGGTCATTCCGAAAAGCTCTACCTGCGACGATTTCATCTCAATCGAAGGAGAGGAGCTTTCTCCGTCGGGTTGCGGATCCGTGGAACAAGCTGCCAGACGAGATGGTAAAGATGCGACGACGCCGCTTTGTTCAAAGCCTCCCTGGACCTCAAGTGCCTGCCTGAACTCTTTACATGAACACCACCCTGTACTTAACTCCATGTCCCCCTACATGGCCTTGCTATTTGCTTTTGAGCCAAATTAACTAACTAACTAACTAACTAACTAACTTCTATAGACGCATTTATGTCTCCATTCAACATGGAGGAGATGTTGTGACACCCTTCGGTCATGAATGACTTTGGGATTGAACTTAGGTTGTTACCCTCCGAGGCACAAGTCCGGGCAAGGTTGTTTATGGAAGACCAGCAGTCGCCCACGCATACCAGCCTCCTCTCTCCACGCCACCGATGTTATCCAAGGGAAAGGCAAAGAGGCCGATACAGCTTGGCACCTGTGACGTCGCGGCTCGTTTATCAACGTGCAAGTGGCTGAGCACTCCACAGACACGTGTACCCGTAACGTAGTTCTCGGGGCGATTCAGCGTGACACAGAGTGTGACAAGGCTGGCCCTTTGAAATACAGGTACAACAGAAACAGGAAGAAAGAATGAGAAAGTTATGGTGAAAGAGTACAGCAGGGTTCACCACAACCCCCTGCCGGAGCCTCGTGGAGCTTTAGGTGTTTTTGCTCAATAAATACTCACAATGCCCGGTCTGGGAATTGAAAGCGTGATCCTACGACCGCGAGTCCGCTGCCCTAACCACCGGGTCATTGCGCCTCCATACATGGAGAAGTAATATATAATATATATATATATATATATATATATATATATATATTTATTATATAGAAGGAGCTTCTACAGGACTAGAACTGTTTCATTCAAGAGAAATCTTCAGGAAGCTAGTAACAAGAATTGTATTGGCATTTATACATTTAGGCAGGTTTAAAGGGGTGTTGGTGGGGGACTTTTGGGGGGTAGGATTAGCGCAAAATATCATACTTGGGGGAGTGGTCAAGGAGTCCGTGTTAAATAGATAGAAGAATAAATAAAAAAAAATAAAAAATAAAAAATCTATATATAAAAAAAAGGGGAATAGAGTTTTAGGTAAATAAGGAGATTCTCACTTATACCTATGCACACATGTATAATACATACAACACACATACAAACATATATACATATACATACACACATACATACACACACATATATACATATATTACACTTACACATACACATACATATACATATCTACACATACACATATATGTATACATCACACACTCCACATGCATACACGTATACACACATGTATATATACACACACGACCACACATACATATACGCACAGAAAAATATATAATACACACATAACACACATACTCACATACACGCATACACACACATATCCACACACACACATGCACACACAGCACACTAGTCCCTATACACATATATACACATACACACACATATACACACACATACATACATATACATACATGTATATATATATATATATATATATATATATATACATATGTGTACCTATGCATACCTACACATACACAATATATATACACATACAAATACAGACCCTTCCCTAATTTTAATTTTATTATCTTCGTTTATTACTTTTGTTATCTTTGGCCGCTTGGTCACAAACATCTTGGCTATGACAGCCAGTCCATTTATCTGTCTACTGGAAAACAAGCACTCATTCACTCACGCACACTCTTTAGCACGTACACTCACTCATTCGTACACTCATACACATACACGCACGCACGCGTTATATTCATACATACATACATCTACATACATTCACGTATATACACATACGTACGCGTACCTACAGATTCATGTCTACACTCTTAGAAGGCTAGTCTATATATATACACCAATAAATATAAATACACACACATACATATACACCTACATACAAATACATACATGTATATTATATATATATATATATATATATATATTATATTCCACATATATATACACAGATATATATATATACACATATACACACACATACGCATACACACACATATACATATTATACACTACACGCCACATACACATGTACATGCGTACCCATACACACACACACACACGCGCGCATCCATATATACACATAAGTACACACATGCGTAAAAGTATACATATATCTATGCTTAGACATACACACACACACGCGCCTCCTTATATTTATACTTACATGCTACTCAAAAAATAAGTAAATAGTAAAATATATATACGCGCAGTTATTCGTACATGCATACTCAAAAAATAAATAATAAATATTAAGTATATGTACGTGCAGTTACCTATTATATAGACGGATACATACATATAAACTTACACACACACACTATATATATAATATATATATATATATATATATATATATATATAGGTATGTAGAGAAAATACAACACGGACAAGAACGTATAACTCATAGAAGACGATACAATACACATGGACAGGACATTCGAACCCCTCAGTCTTCAGTCAAGAACCGGATCATCGTAGTAATTTCGGCTGATTAATCTTGAGATTACTAGATCACGGCCAGCCCTCCAAGAAAAACTAAGCTGGAAGCGTAGATTTCCTGGAAGAAGGATCGAATGCATACGAACACCAGGACAGCAAAAGAGACAGATATAAAAAAAACAAAAAAACAATAATGGAATACAGAAAACCTGAAATACAGAAGCATTAACTGAACGGTGAAAACAACAAGTGTCTTACGACTGATAACAAGCAAACAAAAATTTTTCTCTCTCTATATATATATATATACATATATACACATAGACATACATATATACATACATATATATACACACACACACATACACTACATATATACATATATATACATACTTACACCACATGTACATATAAATACACACATAGATAACTCTACGTACCTACATATACATAAAACAACGAGCGTACGCGTATATGTACATAATAACATACACATACCACACGCATATATATACATACATACATACACATACACACATGTATACACACAACATATACACACTTATATATACTAACACATATACATACTACATATATATATATATATATATACATATCTATATACACATATACATATACATATACACATACACACACATATATACATGTGTGCAAACATACATACATTCTCATACAAGCACACACACTTACATTTACATATATATTACACACACTTACACACATATATAACATACACATATACATACATACATACAACATACGTATATGCATACATACACACACACACATACATTATATATAATATATACATACATACATAACATATAACCACCCATACATATATATACACCACATATACATATACACATGCACATACTTATATCTCTAAATACTCGCATATACATATATATATATAATATATATATATATATACATATACACACACATACATATACCTATATACATGTATATATACACATACATATATATACACATCTACAATTTGTTATCTACACTCACATACCTGCACATACACATAACTCTACATACCTACATATAATCGACATACTCGCGTACACTCATATATATACACATTATATCATATACACACACACATACATATACATATACATATACACACATATACATAAACATTACACATACATAATACACATATACACACACATACATATATACATATATATATAATAATATATATATATATATACACACACACACACACATACATATATATATATATATAAACATATATATATACATATATACATACTACACATATACATACATGTACATATACCATACACACACATATATATACACACACATACATATATCAACAATTGAGGGTAAAGTTAATTAGTATTAATCAATTTCACCAAGTATTCAGTATGTAAAAGGACCATTATTTTATGAGTAAAAACAATGTCTGAGGGAAAATATTCTCTAAGTAGTGGAAGAGGCTAAAAAACTTTTTTTGGCTGCTATTTCTAGAAAGTTCAGTATGTGGCAAAGTAATTTATTACAAGCCCTAATTATATAATATTTTATACATACATACACATACATACACACATACATATACACATACATATGCATACACACATATATACATATATACATACATACATCTATACATATATACACACACACACACACACACACACACGCACATGCATATATATATATGGGGTCGATCACAAGATCCTATTGAAAAAACTATCCAACATTGTGTCTCTGGAAAGTTACTGAAATGGATTGAGTGTTTACTGACAGACAGATCTCAACATGTTGTAGTTGAAGGGGTAAAATCAAGCCCAGCCAAAGTCAGTAGTGGCGTTTCCGCAAGGCACTGTGCTAGGCCCACTTCTTTTCATCATTTACATTAATGACATTAATGACATCATCAGCACAGCAACATAAAAATCTTGCAGATGACTCCAAGCTACAGAAGGTCATAAATGAGGCGAGTGAACCGGACATGCCTTCAGTCAGATCTACTGGCTGTTATCCAATGGGCAGAAAAAAACAATATGCTGCTGAACGAGGATAAATTTGAGCTAATCCACTTTGGAAAAGAGGATGCCCTGAAACTCCCATACTCCCTTCCTTCAGGTGTGAAACTCTCGCGGCGTCCAACAACATCAGAGACTTGGGAGTAATTGTGGACAACAACGTAAGCTGGGCCACTCATATAAACACCAAAGTTGACATGGCCCGCAGAATGTGTTCCTGGATTCTCAGAACTTTCCAGTCGAGAGATATCCACACCATTATCCTTCTCTTCTCCACTTTGCCCGACCCCACCTTGCATTACTGTTGTCACTGTGGTCTCCCCACACAATACAAGGTATCATAAAGTTTGAAGTGTGAAGCACCTCAAAGGGCAATCACAAAAAAGATAGATGGCATGACAGGCCTCGACTATTGGGGGTCGGCTAGAAAAGCTAAAACTCTATTCTCTCCAACGTCGTCGTGAGCGCTACATCATCTGCATGATGTGGAAAATATTCCATCAGCATTGCCCAAATGATGTTGGCATCACCTTTAAGGTACATCCAAGGCTTGGGCCCCGTGCCATCCGCCCAAAAACAAAATCGCACTCTCATCTCATAACAACAATACGGCACAATTATTTCACCTCATTGGCCCGCTCTCTTTTAACATTACACCAAAACACATTAAAACAGAAACTGACCTATAGGGTTCAAGAAGTCTTTGGACAGATTCCTTCAAGAAATCCCGGATAAACCCCCTACACCTGGATATGTCTCTGTAAACAATAACTCTCTACTGAGTGGGCCATAGTGCCCAAATTCTGACTTGAAAGACTTCACCAGGTGGTGGCTATTAAGTTAGACATGGCCTGGGCCAATAATGGCCGAAACCTATCAAAATATCAAAAAAAAAATATCAAATATATATATATATTTTTTTTTTACATACATACACGCACACACACACATAATAATGCGTATATTCCTACTATACCCATACATTTCTATACATATATACGATACACATATACAAGCGTGCACATACAATATGTGAAAGGTCTTAGGAGAAAAGGAATCGGGGGTGCTAGGGGGGGAACGGTGGGATTGGGGGGGTTTTTGTGGGTGGGGTGTCATCAATCTGGTTGCCGGGTAGGTCTATAGTTCTTGTAGTTCGCATACTTCTTATGCATACAATTTGGGGAGTGTTCTGAGATTTTGTTAAGGAGAGGGCCTTTGGCGAACAAGATCTCTAGGCTCACCGATATGCAGAGGTCAAGCAGGTATGGGCTCCTGTGTACGAGCGCGCCTTCTGTAGTAGTTTCCATTGGTCTTAAAGGGGATGTACATGTGTATGTTTGCGTGTAGTGTATATAAGTATATGTGTGTGTATGCGTATGCGTGTGTATATGTGTATATATATATATGTGATTATATGTGAATATATATATATATATATATATATATATATATATATAATATATATATACATGTATGTATTTGTATGTAGGTGTATATGTATGTGTGTGTATTTATATTTTTGGTGTATATATATAGACTAGCCTTCTAAGAGTGTAGACATGAATCTGTAGGTACGCGTAGTGTGTATATACGTGAATGTATGTAGATGTATGTATGTATGAATATAACGCGTGCGTGCGTGTATGTGTATGAGTGTACGAATGAGTGAGTGTACGTGCTAAAGAGTGTGCGTGAGTGAATGAGTGCTTGTTTTCCAGTAGACAGATAAATGGACTGGCTGTCATAGCCAAGATGTTTGTGACCAAGCGGCCAAAGATAACAAAAGTAATAAACGAAGATAATAAAATTAAAATTAGGGAATGGGTCTGTATTTGTATGTGTATATATATGTGTGTATGTGTAGGTATGCATAGGTACACATATGTATATATATATATATATATATATATATATATACATGTATGTATATGTATGTATGTGTGTGTATATGTGTGTGTATGTGTATATATGTGTAATAGGGACTAGTGTGCTGTGTGTGCATGTGTGTGTGTGGATATGTGTGTGTATGCGTGTATGTGAGTATGTGTGTGTATGTGTATATATATTTTTCTGTGCGTATTATGTAGGTGTGGTCGTGTGTGTATATATACATGTGTGATACGTGTATGCAGGTGAGTGTGTGTATGTATACATATATGTGTATGTGTAGATATGTATATGTATGTGTATGTGTAAGTGTATATATATAGTATTATATGTGTGTGTATGTATGTGTGTATGTAATGTATATATGTTTGGTGTGTGTATGTATGTATACATGTGTGCATAGGTATAAGTGAGAATCTCCTTATTTACCTAAAACTCTATTCCTTTTTTTTATATATAGATTTTTTATTTTTTTATTTTTATTTTTTTATTTATTCTTTATCTAATTTAACATGACACCTTGACCACTCCCCAAGTATGATATTTTGCGCTATGCCTACCCCCCAAAAGTCCCCCACCAACACCCCTTTAAACTGCCTAAATGTATAAATGCCAATACAATTCTTGTTAACAGCTTCCTGAAGATTTCTCTTGAATGAAACAGTTCTAGTCCTGTAGAAGCTCCTTCTATATAATAAATTAATTTTACTCTGCTATGTATTGAGTACCTTATTTACTGTGGTTAACCCCGAATCAACCCGGGACCTACATAATATAATATATATATATATATATATATATAATATATATATATATATATATATATATAATATTATATATAAAACGTCATATCTTTTATTTTTTTACTGTTTCAGTCATAGTCTGCGGTCATACAGGGGCACTGCCTGAACAATCTTTAGTCGAGTGAATCGACGCTGGTACATTTTTAAAGTTTGGTACCTATTCTATCGGTTACTTATGCGAATGCTAGGTACGGAGACCATAAACACACCAATACCGGTTGTCAAGTGGTAGTAGGGGACAAACATATACAAGCACAACACGTGTATAGGTAGATGGTTAGATAGATAGATAGATGGATTAGATAGATAGATAGTTAGATAGATAGATAGATAGAATAGATAGATAGATAGATAGATAGATAGATAGATGAGAAGATAGATAGATAGATAGATAGATAGATAGATAGATAGATAGAAGATAGAATAGAAGATCGATAGATAGATAGATAGATAGATAGATAGATAGATAAAGTTTTTATTGGCCACACAGGGCTGCACACAGATGGACAAGTTACAAGGTAGAGCTTTTCTTTTGGGGATGAAAAACAAAGGGGGGTGGCGTAGGTTTTCGATCAAGAGGGATCGTAAAAGGGAAGGAAAGAACAAAAAAATAGATTAAAAAATTTTTTTAAATAAATAGAATAAAAAATAAAAAGAATAAAAGAAAAAAAAGAAAGGGAAAAGGAACAAAAGAAAAGAGAAATGAATAAAGAAGAAAAAGGGGAAAAAAAGGGAAGAGGAACAAAAAAAAAAAAGAACGATCAATAGTGATCGTGTATCACAGTGTTATGATATATGGTGTAAAGGGGAAAGCAAGTAAGGTTTATCCGTGGGAAGAAAAGCCTACGAAAAGACCACGGTAACCTTGGTCAATATTGTTATATGTTACCACATTTGTTTGCAAGTGGGTAACCCTCTGTTTTCAATTTCTGGGTTCATAGGATTATGCTCAAGGTGGCTTCGTCATTCATACGTGCCATCCTTGCTACATTCACCCATCTTTTTTTAAAACATTCGCTAGACAAAACTTGCCTCTCTACTCTCACTTTCCTTTTCAAGTGGTACTTGAAGAAGTTGATGAGAGATTGACCAGAGAGGAAAGTGTTTGTCTCCAATCCTTTCAGACGCGTCCACCAGATACATTCCTTTGCTATAGCCACAAGGATGATGAAAATAGCTCTTCCTTCCCCTTTGAAGGAAGGAGGCGTGACAATATTGACGATAGACTCAGCTGATAAACCGACTCGTCCCACACGTGACAGCAGTTGTTCGACACAAGCCCACAGGTCGGAAACTCTTGGATACTGCACGAGTGCGTGCAGAACGGTTTCGTCGTTCTGACCGCATCACGGGCAGGTCGGCCCCGTGTTTCTCGAGCCGTGTCTGTTAGGCTTATCCCGAACGGGTAAGCTTCTCGGTAACACTGCCAGGCCAGGGATCTCTGGAAGTTGTCCATGGGCCCTGGCCCGAAAGTCGTCCTGAACAGGCGGGTCAGGTACTCCTCGTCGGCGTCCAGGTTTGCCCGAGCTCGTCGTCGTACCTCCCCTCCACTAATCCCCTATAGAATGCTTTGGTTGTGTTGAAGTCACTCAAGGTCGACCCAGGACGGCAGAGTTGCTTGAGAGCAACGCGACACTCGCGGTGCCATTCGCCCTTCCTAGATAGATAGATAGATAGATAGATAGATAGATAGATAGATAGATAGATAGATAGATAGATAGATAGATAGATAGATAGACAGATAGACAGAAAGACAGATAGATAGATAGATAGATAGATAGATAGATAGATAGATAGATAGATAGACAGACAGACAGACAGACAGACAGACAGATAGATAGATAGATAGATAGATAGATAGATAGATAGATAGATAGATAAATAGATAGATAGATAGATTCGATGGGTTTCTTTCAGTTTCCAAATCCAATGACAAGGCTTTTATCGGCACGAGACTATAAAAGAAGACACTTGCCCAAGGTGCCACGCTGTGGGACTGAACGCAGAACCACGAGATTGAGAAGCAAATTTCTCACCATGCAATCACGTCTTCACCTAGTGTATGTCTGATCTTTTTTTTTTATAAATATTGATGCAGGACATATCCCTACACATCCTGGACCCATTGGGCCGTTGATTAATTTCCTTTTTTGTGAGGCATAGTAAACGGGTGCTAAATTTCCAGCACTAACAACTCTGTATAAAGTTCTTTGTGGTTTGTCTCAAGTAGGTTTTAACCAACAAAAGCAAAACTAAAGTAACACTCATCATTCTGTCTTGCGTTCGTCTAAATATGATTTCCAATCTTATCTAATTAAAATTAATCAAATTAATTAATTATAGAATAATTGTTGTGAAGCGCGTTGTCTTTACTATGGATACACTGCAACACATGTGACCAGACACGGAACCAGTCGATATACCGTAAATGGTTGTTGTTCTTGATTAAATATTTTTCAGCTCTGACACAGCAACTCACGGATCATAGACATTCCGGTCGTGACCAATGCATCATCTTTCTGGATAATAATCTATGCAGGTTATTATTCAATGTGGATTTTGCTTTCGTTTTTAAAGATGACAGAGTGATGTTTGAGGGTTAATTGCTTTTACATCAAGTAACGCCCAGTTGACTGATCCCCTTTCAACTGTGATATCAGCTCATAGAAGTACAAACCAAACATCCATTCCAACGTCCTCAACCGTGGAGAACAACCTGCAAACATTGAGGACACCCTCCTTCTCTTTTGACTCAATAATAATGGATGGAAGCACTCCGTCGGTTACGACGACGAGGGTTCCGGTTGATCCGAATCAACGGAACAGCCTGCTCGTGAAATTAACGTGTAAGTGGCTGAGCACTCCACAGACACGTGTACCCTTAACGTAGTTCTCGGGGATATTCAGCGTGACACAGAGAGAGTGACAAGGCCGGCCCTTTGAAATACAGGTACAACAGAAACAGGAAGAAAGAGTGAGTAAAGTTGTGGTGAAAGAGTACAGCAGGGATCACCACCATCCCCTGCCGGAGCCTCGTGGAGCTTTAGGTGTTTTCGCTCAATAAACACTCACAACGCCCGGTCTGGGAATCGAAACCGCGATCCTATGACCGCGAGTCCGCTGCCCTAACCACTGGGCCATTGCGCCTCCACCAATAATAATATAAACACAGCATTTAATATGCACGGTAACCCTGCAAACATACTCTTCACAAAGTACATCTATGGTTAATGACCCTAGGGGAGAACAACCAAATCTAGGTTGCTATACACACATATAGAATTTGCAGGCCGTCTTTGTTAGATTGTCTCACCAAACCTTCTTCAGTTTTTTAGTGCTCCTGCTGTTTGTACTAGTGTAGTATTCACCCTTGATGCACCAATTTAAAGCAAAGTACACTAGGTCACTGAGAATTACGTGTCCGAACTACTGACAGATATAGGTCTACTCATTACCACAACCAGACTACTTGCTACATTCATATGTATGTTTATATATATATATATATATATATATATATATTATAATATATATATATATATATATATATATAATATATATATATATATATGTATGTATATATATGTATGTATGTTTTGTATATATATATTATATAATATATATACATACACACATATGTATGTACTATGTAATATATGTATAATATATATAGACATATGTACATAGATATTTATATATATATGTGTGTTTATGCATATATGAATGCATGTATATATATATATATTTATACATACATACATATGTATATATTATATATATATATTTAGATATATATATATATATATATATATATATATATACATATATATATATATATATATATATATACGCATTATATATGAATGCATGTATGTATGTATATTATATATGTATATATATGTATGTATATATATATGTATGTATATATATCTATATATATACATATATATATATATATATAATATATTATATATATACATATATATATATACATATATATACATATATACGTATATATATATATCCATATATATACATATATATATACATATATACATATATATATATATGTATATACATGTTACTATCTTTATGAATGGTTTATCAACGACAAATTGTGATGGTCATATTTGATATTTCTGATTTAAATATTTTATTATGTCGCAGACGATGAACGAAAGAAAAAAGCAGAAATAAAAACGATGAGAAAAGAAAAAAGAAAAGGAAAAAGAAACGACCACACTCTGGCATTATCTTTTATTATTATTTATTGATGAAGTAATTTGGTAATGATGGCAGTAGACAAGTGAGAAGTTATCGATTCATTGCAGTTGACTCATAGAATTCCTGCTTTCCTCAAATCTATTATGTTTCTAACACCTGCTAAGTGAAGATAACCAGATTTCCTCTCTTGATCTGCTTTATTCCTCTTCGAACATTTGGCACCTTTTTTTGTTTTTTTGTTTTATTCATTTTATTCACAGAATCTCTGGATTATTTATGTTGGCAGAATTAAGTGTCTAGGGTTCAACTGCGACAATGATATCAAACAGTACATGTGGTCTGTCACTTTGTCTATCATTTCGCGACATTTTTGCCAAAGACACCCCACCACACAACACACACACACACACACACACAAGACAGAGTGATTTGGATATTGCACTCAAGATCGCTAGTACGTGGGTTCGATTCCTGGGCCGAGCGGCGCGTTGTGTTCCTGAGCAAAATACATAATTTCACAATGCTCCAGTCCACTCGGTTGTAAACAGGTCACAGAATCCGATCAGCGGGAATGTTGGTCTGCTTACCTAGGCAACAGGATGGCATAATTCGAAAGGTGAAACAATGTAAAGCGCATTGTGACCAGCGATGCAGCACAACATCCGATGATCTGGTCGATCACGTGATCAACCTATATATATATATATATATAATATATATATATATATATATATGTGTGTGTGTGTGTGTGTGTGTGGTGTATGTGTATGTGTGTTGTGTGTGTGTACAGGCGTAAGCGTGGCTGTATGGAAAGAAGCTTGCTTCCCATCCACATGCTTCCGGGTTCAGTCCCTCTGCGTGGTACCTTAGGCAAGTGTCTTCTACTATAACCCCGGGCCGAGCAAAGCCTTGTGACTCAATTTGGTAGACGGAAACTGAAAGAAACCCGTTGTATATATATATATACCTGACATGTATTCATTCCTTTTCAGCAGAATATTGACATAAATACTGCATGCTTCGAAATTACAGATAGACTCACGAGTGATATCCTTCTTTAAACTGGCAAATTCTTCCTACTCTGCAGCATCTGTCTTCTATCACTATTGGATCCCTTCCACCAAATGTTTCACTGTTTGTTCGCTCTCCTATACATCCGACCATCTGTCCTTGCTTTCCTAAAAATCAAAATTTCTTACATAGACACAAGGTAAGAATGTGGTTGCGGTGGTGGTGGTGGTGGTGGTGGTGCTGGTGTACGTCCAATTATGTTGCTGCTATACTTCAAAAGTAGGAGTGCTTCACTGGTTCTTATATTATTGATTGACCATAAAATAGTCGATCGATAAAATAAGAAACATATCAATTCGTGCAATTTGCCGATCTCATTTTTTTTATAGAACCCGGAAATATCAAAATCAAAAGTGAACTAATTAATAATGATATATATTCCTATCAGAATCTCTAAAAGAATATAATTTTTTATGGCAAATTTTGAGGCTGATTTAATATCGGGGTGGACTTAGAGCTGATTAAATCGATCTTAATACAGTCATAATAGGTCAGAAACATGATGTATTCGGATAGATAACGAATAAGCGACTGAGATATTAACTGTTATATAATTACTAATACAGGAGGCAGAAGGAAACTCTCTCGTACTTGATATGGCCATTGTCGTGGTGCTAGTAAGTTTAGGCGGGTGGCTATGGTGCCTGCATGTAGCTGAGATTTTACCGTATACATTTCAGTTGTTATAGGGTTTGAACTGGTGCACCCTGCGTTTGTTTAAAACAATTACCAAGAATTGTGAATCTGAGAGAGGTGTTCTACATCCTGCGGTGTGGTGGCAGAATCGCGGTCAGATTGAGCCAAGAAGTTTTTCGGATTTCAAGCTTTAATTAATTAATTAATAGTTCAAATAAATTACATATGAAAAGCGTTTATTCATTAAACAAAAAACCTATCATATTCTATAGTCAGTTGTCATCGTTGTTGCAGAAGCTCATTTCCATGCGTATGTCATTTGGTTGGTTTAGAGGCAAAAAATCTCCCTGCATCCATTTTCAACCTCATCCATATTGCTGAACCCCCGTCTATACAGGAAATGAGCTATGGTTCGCAAAATGCGATGATCTGATGGTGCAAGGTCTGGACTGTAGGCTGGGTGAAGCAGCACTCTCAGCCCATCAAATTCCTCAAGTTCGAGCTTGGTCAGATTGACAGTGTGTGCTACGGCATTTCCATGCTCTGGAAGTGGGCATCTTTGATTGACCAATGCCAGGTAGCAGGCTTTTAAAAGAACATACACAGCCGGCAGTTGTTGAAAGTAAAGTTTAGCCTTCACAGCATGACCATCTGGGACAAACTCAAAGTGCAACACTCCCTCAAAATTCCACCAAACAAGCAACAAGACCTTTTTTCCAAACCGCCCTTGTTTGACAACCGGTTTCGTCCGGAACAAGGCCAATAATTTTTCTTATTCGGATTACGATCCATTTTCCATCCCTAGTTACAATTCGGCGCCCAAAATGGATATCGCGAGGATTTGCAATCAGTTGTCTGCATACGTTCACGCGTCGTTGAACCTGTTTATTTCTCTCGACAGCATCTGTTCACAAGGCCAAGCTTATAAAAGATTTGATTTATAGAGCTTTGTGAAGGACCAAGTTCTGCTGACAATGAACGAGTGCTTGTGCTTGGCTGTTGTTCGACCATTTCAAGCAAGGCCTCGTTTTCCACAACAGAAGGTCTCTCTGACCTCGGTTTGTCTTCAAGGTTGCTGTCAATATCCTAGAAACGTATGAACCAGTTTTGTGCCACGCGTTCCTTAGCAGTTCCTGGGCCTCCCACATCATTATTTCCATTTTTTGGCCGCTACTCTTTCACTCTGCTCTTTTTATCCACGGGGAGCGTAAAATGGTTCTAATTTCAATATTTTGCATAACTCATCATCAAAGCCGTAACAGAAAAATGCACAATTAATGTTAATTTGTTACAAGTGAAAATTATGAATGAGCAATTCAGCAACGATTGGACAACGATTGGGCAACAAGTTCTATCAAATTCTTTAAGATATGAAATGGAGATGCAAGTTGCCAAAAATCATCAATAAAAATCCGAAAACAAAAACAAAAGACTTTATATTAGTTTAGAGACAACAACTGGTGTTTAGTTGGGATTCTTTATGTTCTCAGTTCTTCTACATCATTTCCTTTACATTTAAAAAAAATTTCCATCCTCCTCCTTCTTCGATCATTATTTTCTTATTTTCTTTATCTTCTTCTTTAATGTCTTTTTTTCTCATTCATAATTCTCTCCTTCTTCAATATACTCTTCATTCTCTCTTCCTTCGTTTTTTTTCTCCTTTTCTCTCTTTTTTATCTTCTTTAACCGCTATTCACTTCTACTTCTTCTCCTCCTCCTCCTCCTCCTCCTCCACCTCCACCTCCTTCTTCTTCTTCTTCTTCTTCTTCTTCTTCTTCTTCTTCTTAATCCTTCTCATTTCCCTTCCTCTCCGTTCTTTCTTCTTTGCTTTCGCTGTTCCGTTTTCATTTCCAACAATTTTATTCCAATCTTTGTCTATTAATCTTCGACATTCTTCCGTTTCTTTTGTTGTTATTTTTCTCTTCATAAAAACCGAACTCCTAAAAATAGCCACCATTTCACGCTCTCTTCCTGCTATTCTTCAAATATTCCGAATTAAAATATCAAATGGCATTCTGTCATTAATTTTCGTTTGATTGATCTTTCACCTGTTGGTCTCCGTGACGGGAAACGGTTTTTCTCGCAATAATAATTTCCAATATGTTTAAAAAATTGTTCAAGAACCTTCGGATGTTGATCATCTTGGACAAATTGCATTTCTATGAGAGAAACAAAACCGTTTTCTCGAGATACAACTTCCTATTTACACAGAATATGAAATACATATATTTTTTAATAATATATTATTATTATTATTAATATAAGGAAATTAATATCCAAACTCATCAAACTTACTGTATTAAAATATATATATATAAATAATTAAATATAAAAATATAAATATATATAGAATCAGAAATATGAATTTCCAAACTTTGTTGCAATGCGTTCGTGATGTGTCCCTGCCTGTTGTTGGTGTTCCACAACTTGTGAATAATATTCCCACACTCCACGAATGGAAACATTGTCAGAAAACATTTAGTAACCAATCCATGCAACACTCCTGCCATTTTTTCTTTTACACTCAATCAGTAATTGAGGTTTTATTGATTCGCTTCATTTCTTTTCGATGTCAGTTTTTTTTTATTTATTTCGAGGTCAACGTTTACCATTTATAGCAATACTGCTGTTTTGGGCACTTCTCTATTGTAGGTTTTTAGGTTAGAACTGTTTACTCTCTGGCACTTTTTGTTTCATCTGTTCTTATGTAGTAAAAGGAAATCTTTCCCCTTCGCCGGACCATGTAGCTATTGTCTTTCCTTTTTTTGTTTTGTTTTTGCTCTTTTCCTATACTTTTGAAATCGCTTGCTTTTGTGGCTACCTTTTATATATATTTTAGCCAGAATTTAAGGAAAATACCATTTCATGGTACGTTTCACTTCTTCCTGTATATAACGATTGATCTACATTATCGATTTTTATGTCTTACAATAGCTGTTCCAATGCTGTGTTAGCGAGTGTGGACCTTGTGCCGGTAGCGGTCCTTCCACAACCAATTACAAAACAAAATCCAATATATTCTCCTTCCTCTGCATAAGTTTCTGCCTTTTTACTTATTCAGTTCTTGGCAAATTATCTAAAGTTGGGAATATACAGTTTCTTGTAGGTAAAGAAGTATTGTTACATTTGTACACGATTTAACGACAATCCTTTCTTAAACACTTTTCATTTGCTAGTTCTTTATAATAAGCTGTATTTGTGTCGTATTTGTCTCTTCTACAACCTTCCGTTATTGATTTCCACGAGTCGAAAGTATTATTTTATTTATATTTTCTCTACACCTTTTGTCTCTTTCAGTTTATTGTTTGTTTGTACCGGATATGTCTTCAGAAATTACTCATTCTGCTCTGTGACAAACGCAGTGGTTGCATCAATCATTTATTCTGGCGATATTGATGTTTCTATTGATTTCTAATTAGTTCATAATTGAGAAATTTGCAATTTCAAAACTGCTGTTGTTATTTTATCGCTACAGTCTGTCTGAGGAAAGATCCTCCATTTGTTCGTAAGATCTATTCTGCAATTTAATTCTTAAAATATTTTAACCTTTATATTATGATATTAAATTATCCGTGGATATTCTATAGTTTAATTAGAAACAACCGCATTTTAAGCGTTTTATTTATAATATATATATATATATATATTTCTTTACTGCCCACAAGGGGCTAAATACAGAGGGGAAAAACAAGGACAGACAAACGGATTAGGTCGATTACATCGACCCCAGTGTGAAACTGGTACTTTATTTATCGACCCCGAAAGGATGAAAGGCAAAGTCGACCTCGGCGGAATTTGAACAGGACGCAATGGCAGACGAAATACGGCTACGCATTTCGGCCGGCGTGCTAACGGTTCTGCCAGCTCGTCGCCTTATATATAAAATATATATATGCATATTTACAAATAATATATACACTACCCAAAGCAGAGAGCTGACAGAATCGTTAGCACGCCGGGCAAAATGCTGAGCGCTATTTCCTCCAATCTACTTGTACTGAGTTCAAAATCTGCCGAGGTCGATTTTGCTTTCCATTCTTTAGGGGTCGATGAAATAAGTTCCAGCTGAACACTGAGGTCGATGTAATAGATTTGCTCCCGCCCCCGAAATTGCTGGCCTTGTGCCAAAATTTAAAATTAAGATATTCATTATCTGATTTTATATACACAACATAACAGAATAAATTGAATGAACTGAACGATTGAAATCACTGAAATAGAATATTTTATCCATCGTCAGGGCGGCGAGCTGGCAGAATCGTTAACACGCCGGGCGAAATGCGTAGCCGTATTTCGTCTGCCGTTACGTTCTGAGTTCAAATTCCGCCGAGGTCGACTTTACCTTTCATCCTTTCGGGGTCGATTATATAAGTATCAGTTACGCACTGGGGTCGATATAATCGACTTAATCCATTTGTCTGTCCTTGTTTGTCCCCTCTGTGTGTAGCCCCTTGTGGGTTGTAAAGAAATTTGTATTTCGTCTGTCTTTATGTTCTGAGTTCAAATTCCACAACAACGTCGATGACGACGATGATGATGAAGATGATGATGATGTTACTGCTACTACTACTACTTCTGTTACCACTATTCATCATCGTCATCATTATCGTCGTCGTCATCGTCATCGTCATCATCATCATTATCGTCATCATGGACAGCAGCAGCAGCAGCCGTCCAAGAATTTGGACCTGGAGATCTCCATTTCCAGCGACTTCGAGGGCCACCTCCCAGTGGTGTCGGGCGTAAACGAAGAGCCCTCGACTACAACAAGATGACCAAAGTCTTTTTTTTTCCCCACAGTCTGGGGTCTCCCGCCCCTAAGCCTTAGACCATCACCTAATCACCCTTACCCGTCTTAACAACAACAACAACAACAACAACAACAACAACAACCTACAACAGTAGCAGCTGCTTGTGCAACGTTTCCCCATTGCTTGCAGAAATCATTTAAATAAATTCCTTTTACAGAGGAATAGCCGAGGAAGAGACAGCGTAAAATATTATTTGCGGCTGGCCATTCCCAGAGGCACCTTCTCCATGAAGAACAAACAGTTAAGTATCTTGGAACTCACATAGTTTTGCAGCTGATTTTTTTAATTGTAATTACTCAAGGATGGGCTTTGAATGTAAAACAAAATATTGTTCTCTGTTGGCCGTTCATCATTCAGTTTACGACCATTTCCACTAACATTTCCCCCTCAACGTTCTCCGGCGAAGTCAAATAATTTCCAAAGCTTTAATTTTTAGCCGCCATGCTTGGCCGGTTTCAACTCACGTGGCAGCTAATGGTAATTGTTATGCTCTCCCAATTTTCATTGTTACACAACATTGATTTCGCAATGAAACAGGTTTCGGTTCTTTTAAAGTTTTTTTTATCTCAACACCCACCATCGCCACGACGACGACGACGACCACCACCACCACCAACAACAACAACAACAACAGCAACAAGACTCATAACAGCTATACTAAAATAACAAGAATAATCAACGATGGCGTTGCCATAAATAACCAAAGTATGACAGAGTGCTAATGATAGCAAAAATTAATAGCGATAACAACAACAACAATTTAAACAACAATGACAACAACAACAACAACAACAACAACAACAACAACAACAACAACAATAATAATAATAATATAATAATAATAATAATAATGATGATGATAAATGCCCTGATGCAGTACAAGGCAGTGGCTCTCGTGGCTTCTGATCTTCACTGATCGGAAGTGTTATCCTGTACATTGTTTTGTCTTGGTATAAAAGATGGCCTACAGCAAATATTCTGCTCAATACCACAAATTTTCTTGTCAGTTGTTTGACCTTTGCCAGTTGACCATGTCCCTTAGTGGTTAACGATATGTGCATCTCTGATCACAAGCAGAAGTAGTGGGGGAGCATCATAGCCATGTGTTGAGAGGGATTCTTTGGGGTTTGGATAATTCACCTCTGGAAACTTGGGTGTTTCGTTCAACATCCTTAACCCTTATTCAGAGACCTTTTGAGTGGGGTGGGTTACTCGACCAGAAGAAAATTCTAACTGGGCCCTACCTGCAAGGTCATGTGCTATTTATCTTGATATGAGATCACCATGTCATGCACATATGGTTGTGATGCATGTGCTTGGTGTACCCTTATCAGACGGGTAGTCATGATGGGTATACTGGGCTTCGTATATTTTACCCCAGTGTCACTTTGATGGCATACTCTGCTCGCTCACTCAATAATAATAATATAGATATGACAGGTTAGCATGGGAGGTCGATGAAAAAGGTGGTAGTAGTAGCAATAATTGTGAGAACCCTGGGAACTGTGAGTAAAAATCTTGAGAAATGCATGGAACAAATAGGCGCTGCAATAAGGGTGGAGCACTTGCAGAAAACAGCACTGCTTGGAATCGCTCGAATACTCTGGAAGGTGCTCGAAAAATTTTAAGCTGGGACAAGTATTTATATAATATGTCTTGGTAACGACTTTGCATCTGTACAACTGATTAATGTCGTTGAAAGTGTAATTCGGTAGAAAACGCCTGGATACACATAGAACCGCTGATAAATGTAATTATTATGGAAATGGGTTTGAGTGAAGCTCCAGTGCCAACAGACATAAGAAAAGATTGGAGACAGTACAAGAACTATTTGCTCATAAGAGCAATTAAATTTCTCTCGACCGCAACAGTTTTTAAAAGGAGAAACGAATAAAAGTTCGAAGTCCTGGATCAATCATTTTGCTCCAAAATAACGACGAAGGATGGTCCTACATACTTATGCAAATCGAACGCTATGTTCGATCATCTTCTTGCATGTTATCGATCAACTCTGTAAGAGCTGACAAGAGGTCATCAGCAACAATATTTAATTGGTTGGGAATACGTCTGAAATGTTTTGAAGTAAAATAGTGCAGGCAAGAACTGACAATTATTTTTCCTGTTGCTCATAAGACCAAAGAAACTACAGAAGAAGCCTATAGCAAATTTAACCGACGTCATTATCTACACAGAACATAGTTTCTCTGTTATAAACCGAAAATAAGCGAATACGATTCTGTGAAATTTAAAGTGCACAGATTTAAGACGAGAAATAAATTCAGCTGAATTAACTACCAACCAGTATATTACTGGTTAACTTACAACACAGAGATGGATTGGAAGATGGAACACGATAACAAGGCCAAACATTTGGGACAGAGCGATTTTGTTTTTGGATTACATTCTCTTGGATAAATATTGGTTTCAAATTTTAGCACAAGTCCAGCAGTTTTGTGGGAGGGCATAGGTCGACCCCAGTGCACAACTGGTACTTATTTTATCGACCCTGGATGGCAAAGTGGGCCTCGGCGGAATATGAATTCAGAACGTAAGTGCTCGGTTTTACTTTGCCCCGCGTGCTTAATGATTCACTCAGCTTGCCACATTCACTATTGAATAAATATTAACGTGGCACCTTGGGCAAGTGTCTTCTACTATAGCCTCGGGCCGACCAAAGCCTTGTGAGTGGATTTGGTAGACGGAAACTGAAAGAAACCCGTCGTATATATGTATATATATATATATATATATATATATATATATATGTATGTGTGTGTGTGTTTGTGTGTCTGTGTTTGTCCCTCTAGCATTGCTTGACAACCGATGCTGGTGTGTTTATGTCCCCGTTGCTTGATTAAAGGCGGTGCTCCAACATGGCCGCCGTCAAATGACTGAAACAAGTAAAAGAGTAAAAGAGTAAATACTGAAATTCCATCATGAAAGTTTCCTATTACTTCAAGCGTTTGTTAGAGGCAGAAATGGAAGCATTTATTAAATATAACTCAACCTGATCATACATATTCCGTGTTGTGTTGTAGTGTGTATATGAGTTATAAACTGAATTTGTTTCACTAAACGAGAAAGATGTAGGTTTTATTGAAATTGGCTGCGATATTCTAATGCTTTTGTTAAAAAAAGAGGTACCTCCCATCCAAAAAACACTACAGAATCCATACTTAGAAACCACCTTTATAAACTTGAATGAATTTACTTAATGTGTGTCCGTGCAAATAGAATACCTATGATAAAGGTAATTGCATTCTTTCACTATTTTTCGAGTTTGAACATCTGCCGTACAAATTAATACTTCCCAAAATATTATTTAGATTTTTGAAAATGTCATCTTATTTTATGGTCATGTGACTGTAGTTTTGTAACATTAAAAATAATTTTGTTTATTCCATAATTTCAGTAGTTTCCTTTACCTTCAGTTATGTTCCCTAATTTCAATATTTCCTACGATTCTTCTGAAAGCAGATTCTTCATAAAGGTTCGTTAAATTCTTATGTTTGAAGTAACTGAGAAGCATGTGATGTCTACTTAATATGGAATTGAAGTAATAAACATATTTCCTTTTGTCAAGGAGTTGGTTCACATTTTTAGGGTTAATGAAAATTTCTAAAAGAGATTAAATTAATTATTCTATTAACCTATCAAAGGTATGTTTAATAACCACACTATATCATTAGGTTGTTCCGAAAATAATGGCCGATTTCACAAACATAATTTTATTCTGGAAAAATTAACAATAGAAATGTTTTGATTATTCAAAGTATGAGCCGTGAACATCTATGCATCTCTGCCATCGATCAACGAGAATATTTATGCCTCGTTGATAAAAACTTATTGGCTTTGATGCTAAGAAATCTTTGAAAGCTTTTTCCACCTCTGGTTTGGACCTGAAAGTTTTATCATTTAAAAACGTGTTTAATTGCTTTAAAAATGGTGATCAGTGGATGGAAGATCAGGAGAATAGCGAGGATGTGGTAAAATCTAGTATCCCAAGTGAGTGAGTTTCTGCAGTGTCATTCTTGCAACATGTGGCTTTGCATTATCGTGGAGCAGAATTGAGCCACGCCAATTCACCAATGCAGGTCTCATTTTTTGCAAGTGAGCATGCATTTCAGCAAGTTGATTGCTGAAATCTTTTGCTGTAATGCTCTGATTGGTTTGTATAATGCTGTAATGCTCTGATTGACTTCCAGAAAGCTGTAAGGTACAGTACGAAATGCAGACTACCAGACAGTCACCATAATATTTTGCTGATGCAACTTTGGCTTTTGGAAATGTTTGGGAATTCAAAACGATCAAACCATTGACCTGATCGTTTACGGTTATCATAAAAGGATCTGTTTTTCGTCACAAATGATTATTCGGTCAAGAAAAAGATCATCGATGTTTCGCAGAAAAGAGCTTCGAGCACACTTCAAAACACCGAACTTTTTCATTTTCATTGAACTCATGCAGCACCCATTTATCAAGCTTTTTCACCTCACCAATCTTCTGCAGATTGCACGAAACCGTTGCAATACCAACACCAAGTGCCTGAGACATTTCTCTGACACTGTGACGTGGGTTTTGTTTAACTATTGCTTTCAATTGTTCACTCTCAAGACTGCATGACCATCCTTTATATTCTTCGTCTTCAAGGTTCTCATCACCACTACTGAATTTCTGAAACTACCTTCGTACTGTGCGATCACTTGTGGACCCTTATCCCCATGCTCTGTTGATATCAGCAGCAGTTTGGGAAGCATTGTGCCCAGGCTTGAACTCATGCAAGAAAAGGAAGCGATGGTCCTTTTTTGTCATGTTCGTAATTAAGAGCTCCTATACTTCAAGAATGTTTTCTGTCTGAAATAAGTAGAAAATTATGAAAGAGCATACATCACTTGAGACATGGCCGACCTCACGCACTTTTCATGAGTAATTCCAGAAGGAGCTTCGTGAGACCACTCCTGAGATGCTTCCGGAAAAAAACATTGGAAAACCGATTATAGCAACAACTGCATCTAAGAATATCTGAAGAAGG
>NC_042999.1:8776334-8778834 GCF_006345805.1 Octopus sinensis | reverse complement strand
AATTTTTCTTTCTCAGCAAACTGCAGTGAAAATGCCTCTTTACAGGTCAGATACGTCTCAAACATATTTAAACTTATCAAAGAGTTCTTTGTTTCAAAACACTGCTTTGTACGCCTAAAATAGGATTTTTATTCGAGTCTTGCGGCGAAGCACGTGGTCAATAATTACTTTCTGCTGATTGTTTATTAGGAAACCACAAGTCTCAAAGTCATTTCAGCTTCGCTTGCTGTCCCGTACTGGGGATAGTCAGAGAGTATGATATGCATTCGTTTGTCCAATGCAGGCGCTCTGAAAAGATTGTCTGTATTTTAACACCTGGTTCCTACAGTCAGAATTTTCTCCACGTCAAATCGCAGTGAAATTGGCCGTTCTAAAGATCGAATATGTCGTCCCAAACGCATTTCAATTTATCTAAGTATATACAAAGACACGTACACACATACACACTCACATACACTCGCGCGCACACACACACATGCATACAGACGTACACTCGTGCACACAACATACATGCACAAACATGCATGCACACATACATAACACATGGATACACACAAAAACATATATATATATATATATCAGGAGTGGCTGTGTGGTAAGTAGCTTGTTTACCAACCACATGGTTCCGAGTTCAGTCCCACTGCGTGGCATCTTGGGCAAGTGTCTTCTGCTATAGCCCCGGGCCGACCAATGCCTTGTGAGTGGATTTGGTAGACGGAAACTGAAAGAAGCCTGTCGTATATGTGTATATATATATATATATATATATATATATATATGTATGTGTGTGTGTTTGTGTGTCTGTGTTTGTCCCACTAGCATTGCTTGACAACCGATGCTGGTGTGTTTATGTCCCCGTTACTTAGCGGTTCGGCAAAAGAGACCGATAGAATAAGTACTGGGCTTACAAAAGAATAAGTCCCGGGGTCGAGTTGCTCGATTAAAGGCGGTGCTCCAGCATGGCCGCAGTCAAATGACTGAAACTAATAAGAGAGTAAGAGAGTATATTCATGCATACACATATACATACATACTTACATACATAAAGCAAAACTTACAAATCTGCACATATACATACAAACATACGTACAAGCAAAAATACTCTGAAAGAGCCTTAGATCTAGATTAGAAACCGGTTCTTTCTCTATTGGCAAGAAATCTTGAAATAAAACTGAACAATGAGACATACATACATACATACATACCGACATACATACATACATACATACATACATACATACATACATACATACCGACATACATACTACATACATACATACATACGACATACATACATACATACATACATACCGACAATACATACATACATACTACATTACATACATACAACCGACATACATACAACATACATACATACATACATACATACATACATACCGACATACATACATAACATACATACATACATACATACCGACAATACATACATACATACATACATACATACAACCGACATACATACATACCTACATACATACATACATACATACGACATACATACATACATACTACATACATACATACATACATACATACATACCGACATACATACATACATACATGCATACATACATACATGCATATATACATACATACATAATACATACATACATACATACATACATACATACCATACATACATACATACATCATACATACATACATACATACCTACATACATACATACCGACATAATACATACATACATACATACATACATACATACCGACATACATACATAATACATACATACATACATACATACATACCGACATACATACACATACATACATACTACATACCGACAATACATACTACATACATACATACCTACATACATACATACCGACATACACATACATACATACATGCATACATACATACATACATGCATACACATACATACATACATACATACCTACATACATACATACATACATACCTACATACATACTACATACATACATACATACATTCATACATACATAACATACATACATACATACATACATACATACATACATACATACATACATACATACATACATACATACATACATACACACACACAACACACGTACGCATATACAACAATAAATCTTGTCCTTGTTCACATGTACGAAATATTATCCACAATGGTGTACCTGTTGTCTATCTTAAGAATCTTTGGCAGAAAAAAACAGGTTACGAAAATCTTATTTATTGAAACTTCGCGAAGCATTAGTGTATCCATTTTCCATGCAGGAATATGCAAATGGAGTCTTTCATTTGTAATTTCTCTAAGATGATGGCTACGTCTGAAAGGGTTTTTAGATTAGTGTCTTTGGAACTGAAAAGAAGCTGGACTGACAAAGACCTTAGTATTCACAGGTGTTAATAGTTTTTAGAGAAAAGAATCAAATGCACTTCACGGAAAAAACAATGACCAGAAGAAATTGCAGACGACACTACAACCTCCATACTAGAGTTGGCCACGATA
>NC_042999.1:8763834-8773834 GCF_006345805.1 Octopus sinensis | reverse complement strand
TCTGCATTAAATCAATTTTCCACTTGTTTATTCTGAATGTTCGAATGTCGCTTCAATCCTTCACGTGACTTGCAGGCTTTTTGATAGACTTTGCATTGAAACTGGTCGCCTGGAATAAAATTCTAATGGTTCGTGCATACCTTACCCCTGTGGGCATGATGGTGCGATCTCATACCATTGTGAGGTATGCATATTTTTATGCATAAAGAACACTTAAAGAAGGAAGGACAAACTTCCACAATGCTTTTGATAACAATCTCACGTTTACACAATTTTGCTTTCATTTTAAGCTAAACTCTGTCAACTTCAAAATCTTGTACACCGCTCGAAATCGTTGCTCTTCACGCTTTTCTATCTGCCGCAAGTGATTCAACGCGTAACTTAAGGCACATCAGATTTGATTTTAAAGCGTTTTTATATCTTTTCTTCGGCTTTCTATTTTGTTCTCTTTCCCAGAATTTATTTAAGAATGCACTCATCATCCATACAAATGAGGTGTCCTGTCCTTCGTGGGTGATTCTTCCAAATAATCAATCTTTAGTCAATTAGACCTAAAAAACTGATTTTGAATCCTAATGAGTTTATTTTCTAAATGTATCGAGAGTGTGATAATTAGATCTGAAAAGCATTGTTACAACTAATCTGTTAAAAATCGACTTTTCTAGATGTTTCCCAAGATTGAAACTCCCGCACTAATAAACTAGAAGCTCTCCTATATACACAAGAAGTCCTGTCACTCCCACTCCATAGTGTTCAAAAGCGTAATTGCTAACATCAGAAACTGGATATTTAATTTTTCCTCTTCAAAACAATATTTGATAAGGCAGTCCCTACTACAAGAACGCCCTATCTAACTGCGGCTTCAATGATAAGATATATTAAACCCTTCAATCAAAGTTATGAATTTTATAAAATAGACCAAAAATAAACGAAGTAAAATAATATGTTTCGCCCTATCGCTTCTCCCTAAACGTTAAAACTAAAGTAAGAAATTCTTGTCTCTTTTTGTTAAACATTTCGCAGTAAACCATAATTACAGGAAGATCATTAATAAGCGCTTGATTGCAATATCATGCCGCTGCTACCCTAGTGTGAAAAAATTATTCCTCATAAGCGTCACCAAGAGCCCACACTCATTTGTAATTGTCAAGACCATGAGGCTTGCTCACTTGACTAGGCGTGCATGATAAATTCTGCCGTCTATGAAGGAGAAGTCACAGCAACGCTTCATGAGGACCTAGTTGAAAAGAATTACATCGGGTTATACGAAGGCAATTTCAAGAGACGATATGCAAACCACCAGTCTTCTTTCAGGAATATCGACAAAAATAAGCCACTATGTTGGCTAGCCATGTATAAGGTTTGAAGGCCAACAGCACAACACATACAATCAAGTGGAGAATCGTTGAGAAATCCATATTAAATGTAAATGGGTCTAAGAAATGTAACCTATGCGTAACTAAAAGATGTTATATCTGGTTCGGCAAAGATTATACTCGGTTAACGCTTTCGACATACTCCTACATACTGAGCCGTCTGAAGTCGCAGTCAAACTTTTGGGTGTACATCGACCCGTTGAGAGTGATGTTTGTTTATTTCTGTCCCTTTAATGCCACCCTCTATACAAAATTGATGAGCGTGTCCAATCTCAGCAAAATCCGAAGGAAAGTGTTATGGTTATGTCATAAAAGAGAATCCATGCGATCATTTACATCAAAATACAGAAGTTACGGCCAAAATTAAAATCCCTATGGGTATTTGCACACAACAGGCCTATTGATTTTATAAAACCACTGCTCAGGCGCAATTATTGATTTTTTGTCAACGCCATATACTGACATCTACTCACTGCCATAAGCCTCGCTAACTCATCGATTTTCATCAAAATCGGACGAAAAATGCAAAAGCTGCAGGAAAAATAACATCGTTATGGGAATTTCCATTCATAAGCCCGATTGAGCTTATGAAAATCGATGCCATCTGAGCATTATCGAGTTTTCGAAAAATTCCGGCTTTATGTGAACTTCAGGGCATGTGAGCTATCTATGTGCCATAAATCATTAAAATCGGTTGGACCGTGTGGGAGGAGAAAGAGTAACCCCAAACACACAGACAGAAACCAATACACATTCATGTGTATATATGTGTGTGTGTGTGTGTGTGTATCTATATAGGTATATATGTATATATATATGTATGTGTTTATCTCTGTGTATCCTTAACAAACGGTGTTGGTGTGTTTTCGTCCCCGTAAATTAGCAGCTGCGCAAAAGACACCGAGAGAACGAGCATCAGGCTTCAAAAAAATTACTGGTGTCGATTCATTCGACTAAAACTTCTTGGAAGGGGTGCTCCAGCATGGCCGCGATCTAATGACTGAAACAAATTGAAGATAAAAAAAAATAGCAGATATCGATTTACCCCACTTTGGGGGTCACATTTCGAAACCCACCTCTCTCAAGATTGTGCTTAATATGTCTCGAAAACAATCCATTAGATACCATGAATGAAACGAGGTAATTAGAATTGATTAAAAAAAAACAAAGCCCCTCGTATTCAATAATTAGCATCGTGGCTTACATAGAAAATAATTCAATTCGTTAAGTGAACAAATCTCACTTCTTCCTGTCACTGAACATCCAGCACCCAGCATCTAGTTCACACTTCCATCGTCTTTTGTTTTACACTCTCTCTCCACACAAACACAGAGGAGAATAAATGCACTTTCCATCCCCGTACACTTCTCTCCCTCATCGCTTCCTTTCGCGTTTCTCTTTCCTCATCATCACCATCATCAGCGTCACCGCTGTCATTACTGTAATTACTCATACATACAAATCTGTTGTATTCCTACTTGCTTTTGTGTATCGGCCTACTTAATTTGCGTGTCTATGTATATACATACACATACACATGCACACACACACACACATATATATATATATGTATACACACACACGTATATGCGTGAATGTATGTATGCATATATATATATAAATATGTATATAAGTTTATTTATACACACACACATATATATGCGTGAATGTATTTATACACACACACATATATGCGTGAATGTATGTATGCATATATATATATAAGTTTATTTATATATGTATACACATACATACACACATACACACACACACACATATATAAGCTTACAGAAACATACTTATATCCAATGCGTATCCATAAATGAAGATATAAATACATACACACATACTCACATGAATACATACATACATACATACACACATACATGCATACATACATACATACACACGTACATACATACATGCATACATGCATGCATACATATACACATACACACACACGTACAAACATACATGCATACATACACCCATACATACATACATGCATCCATCCATACATACATACACACGTACATACATGCATGTATACATACACCCGTACATACATACATACATACATACCTACATGCATACATACATACATACGTACATACATATATTCATACATGCATGCATACATACATGCATACATATATTCATACATGCATACATACATACGTACATACATATATACATACATGCATGCATACATGCATAAGTGCACAAGTGATTTATATGCCTGAAAGACACAGATAAATCTCTCTGTGAGGATATACACATACAGACATATACATGCATGTATAAACAGACACACACACACACATACACTCACACACATATATGTGTGTGTATCAGCATAGGAGTGGTGGTGTGGCAAGAAGTTTGCTTCCCAACCAGATGGTTCCAGTTTCAGTACCACAACGTGGCAACTGCTATAGCCTCGGGCCAACAAAAGCTTAATGAGTAGATTTGATAAATGGAAACTGAAAGAAGCCCTTCATGTATGTGTATGTGTGAGTGAGGGAGTTTGGGTGTGTGCGTGTTTTGTCTGTTTCTTGCACCACCGCTTGAAAACCGGTGTTGGCATGTTTACGCCCTGTAAATTAGCGGGTAGCAAATGAGACGAACAGCGACGATTCATTGAGCTAAAAGTTCTTCAAGACACTGCTCCAGCATGGCTGCAGTTTAATGACTGAAACAAATAAATAATAAAAGACAAAATCCTTTAATTGAAAGTGTCAGCCTTGTTTCTGTGGCCCTGATTTTTTCTCGTGGTTACCTTATGGATGCACAAACGTCTGTAGTATACTCAACCACTTAATCTCTTAGTCAATGGTTGGGTTTTTCAGGTGACCAAACAACTGATAAAGTCATCGTCGAAACCGACGGAGATTCCATTATATGCGTGTGACTTTTAGTACTGTGTGCATATGTGTGTGTGTATTTTGCTTGTGAGTGGTCATGCTGTTTCTTTCTGTGTGTGTGTGTGTGGTGCGTGCTTGTAAATGTGTGTCTCTCTTTGTGAATCGATACGTGTGTGCATGTGTGTATGTGTCCGCATGTGAATGTGTGTGCGTCTGGATTCTGTATGTGTAATATATTTGCGTAAGGTTGTGTTTTTGTTTTGGTTCTTTTGTTTCGTATTTCGACATGATTCATCAATTTCAACTGGAAAAAAAAAGGGTTGAAAAAATATATATTTTTTCTCTAAGTACTAAACACACTCCCAGACGCACGTACGCAAGCAAGCACACACTCACATGCATCCTGGCATGCACACACACATACGCATACACGCTCGCATTTTATTTGCCCCAAACCCTACAGGGATATTTAAGGAGTTCATTTGTTAAAATTCTCGGACAGATCGATATTGAAATGATTCAGACGCACCGAATAAACCGATTTGCTTCGGACGATGCAAGAATAAATTCGAATTCACACTCACTTTATCTCTCTCTCTCTCTCCCTATCTCCCTCTTTCACACCCCACACACACATACACAGACACACATGCACGCACACAGAGGCGCAGGCGGGGATGTATGGTAAAATGTTTGCTTACCAACCTCATGGTTCCAGGTTCAGCCCCACTGCCTGGCACCTTGGGCAAGTGTCTTCTACTATAGCCTCGGGCCGACCAAAGCCTTGTGAGTGGATTTGGTAGACGGAAGCTGAAAGAAGCCCGTCAGCTTTCTTACAAAGTGGTTTAATGCTCTTAGCTTAGACTTTTTTGCGGACAACCAGATCGAGCCATCTCAAGTGTAACTGTCCGAAATCGTCATAAATTCTGGTACTTGACTGATGAAAGAAAGCCAAGAATGATCTGTCTTTTTTGCCCGTCCTTCTAATTGTTGTTTCTTTTGTCCGCCTTTGTGTTGTCTATCTGTCCGAACATTTTAATGCCCTCTATCTATCTGTCTGCCTTTCTATCTATCTATCTATCTATCTATCTATCTATCTATCTATCTATCTATCTATCCATCTATCCATCTATCTATCTATCTATCTATCTATCTATCTATCTATCTATCTATCTATCATCTATCTGTCTATCTATCTATCTATCTATCTATCTATCTATCTATCTCTCTGTCTGTCTGTCTGTTTATTTGTCTGTCAAAATATATACAAGCATACATACATATATATATATACATATATATGTATATGTATACATATATATATGTATATGTATACATACATATATATATTATATATATATATATAATATATATATACATGTATGTATGTATATACATATATATACATATATGTATATATATAAACACACACACACACACACACACACATATATATATATATATATACATATATATATATATATAGATATACATATATGTATATATATAAACACACACATATATATACACATACACACACACACACACACACGCACACACACACATATATAAATTTTTATATATATACAGAGTGCGTAAGTTATTTGAAGATAGTTATATATTTGCACAAAAATGACTCTTAGAAACCTACCACAATGCCCTTTTACTGAAAAATGTTTTGAGGATAAGAATAAACATATCGCTTCGTCCTTTTATTCAATAATGGCTTCTATGCAAGGTCTGAATCCCCTACGTGCTAGGATCAAGTGGTCTGTGTTCATACTGGACATTACTCTGATTATTAAGGAGGCTTTTAGGGATTCTTTAGTATTATGAGTGTGCTCATTAACCTTCTTTCTCAACTACGCTCCATGCATAGTAGTCCAATGGATTGAGATCTGAGGAGCTAGGAAGCCAAACGTTGGGGGTTATGTGGTCATGAAAATTTTCCGATATCCATTCCTGCGTGGTTGTAGCTTTGTGTGACGGTGCCGAGTCTTGTTGAAACACATAAGGTCTTCCGCTGCGTACGTTATCCATCCATGGCTTAACCACTGTATTCAGAACATCTATGTAGGCAGCAGAGTTTACTCGAAGACCTTGTGGAAAGAAGTGAGGACGCATCACATCTCCTTTATTGCTGACAACCCCGCAAAACCATGTCAATTGCAGGGAATTTTGTATGCATTACTCTTGGAACTTCCGAAGGGTCTGTACATAGCCACCAGCCATTTCTTCTGTTTATTTTTCTGATCTTGATCAAAGATTTTCTCATCTAAAAAGAACCAAATCTTTCTCTGCTGGGTTTTTCAGTTTGTTCAAGAGTCTTTTAGATCTGATTAAGCGATTCTCCTTCACTGCTTCTGACATAGAATTACCTTTTCTCATTGCGTAAGATTTGTGTCTGATGTTTTTGTGGACAACATTTCGGATTGTTCCTACTGACACATGGTGATCTTTTGCAATCAACCTCAAGGACCTTCTGGGATTGTCATCAATGATCTACTTTACTTGTTGGATAAATTCTGGGGTTCTAATAGTATCAGTGCGTCTACAATGCTTCTAACTTTTTAGTACTGCCGATACATTTCCATCTATAGCCTCTAACTCCTTGCGAATTCTGTAGACGAAGGATCCAGCGACTTTCAGAAATCGCGTTATTACTAAATTGCTATGTTCAGCCTTTATATATTTCTTTATTACCCACGAGGGGCTAAACACAGAGGGAACAAACAAGGACAGACAAAAGGATTAAATCGATTACATCGACCCCAGTGCGTAACTGGTACTTAATTTATCGACCCCGGAAAAGATGACAGGCAAAGTCAACCTCGGCGGAATTTGAACTCAGAACGTAACGGCAGACGAAATACGGCTACGCATTTCGCCCGGCGTACGAACGTTTCTAGCCACGATGACTGCATGTCTCTTCATTTCTTGTATAATCAAAGGGTCTGTCATTGGTAATTCTGAAATATAGAAAATATTAAGTTGATAACTATGCTGCTAGGTGAAATTAACGTATGTCCTCAAATACCTTACGCGCCCTGTATATATCGATCGGTCTATCAGTCGGTCTATCTAGCTATTGCCTCATTATCTGTCTGCCTATCCATCTTTATACCTACCTACTTTTATACACCCTTTCAAAAATTCTTTAAAAATTGAACCTTTAAAGCTATTACAACATTTATATCGCTTTTACTCTTTTACTTGTTTCGGTCATTTGACTGTGGCCATGCTGGAGCACCACCTTTAGTCGAGCAAATCAACTCCAGGACTTATTCTTTGTAAGCCTAGTGTTTATTCTATCGGTCTCTTTTACCGAACAGCTAAGTTACGGGGACGCAAACACACCAGCATTGGTTGTCAAGCGATGTTGGGGGGGGGACAAACATAGAGACACAAACATATACACATACATATATATACATACATATATACGACGGGCTTCTTTCGGTTTCCGTCCACCAAATCCACTCACAAGGCTTTGATCGGCCCGAGGCTATAGCAAAAGACACTTGCCCAAGGTGCCACGCAATGGGACTGAACCCGGAACCATGTGGTTCATAAGCAAGCTACTTCCCACACAGCCACTCCTACGAACTTTTAAACATTTCATCTCCGAGATCTTTTTGAAAAGTCCCATATCCCCCAACCAATTACAGAAAATTAAACCTCCTTCTACTCTGCTACCTTTATCGTATTCTCTACTATTTCATTATATTTTACTAGCAGTATCGCCCGACGTTGCTCGGGTTTGTAAGGGAAATAACTATAAAGCATTTTTAGAGAGTTATAGCCAAAAAATAGCAAAAATGCATTAAAAATGGAAAAAAAACTATGGTAAATTTTTTTTGAAATCGTTGACTCATCGTAGACATTTTTAGAGAGTTACTTCCCTTATATTTAAAAAATATGCATTAAAATGGAAAAAAATTATAGTAAATTATTTTTTAAATCGTAGACTCATCGTAGACGCGCGCTAATACCCAGAAGGGCTCTATATCAATCACGACCATAAGATACCCGGTTTTCGTTAAACTGCACCGCAAAATGTGGGAGTAGTTAGGAATCTAAATCGGACTAGACAGACACACAACTTTACTTTTATATATAAATATTTCATTCATTTCCTCCACTTTAAAGTATCTTGTTTTATTTCATTCTATTCTATTTAATCCTATTTCTTCTCACCTTCCTCCCCACCAACTTTACGAACGGCGTTTCCCTGTTATCTGACTAACATCTATTCTTTGTTCCCTTGCATAATTATTATATTTTTCACTGTTTCTGTAAGGAATTCCATTTATTAAAATCAATCGTATACAGTCACCTGTACCTACAAAAGCAATCTTCTGGTAGGCAGCACAAACATATTCTAGATCGGTAGCCATGATAGATCGGTAGCCATGATAGATCGGTAGCCATGATAGATCGGTAGCCACTACACACATTTTTTCTCTTTTTTTCTTTGTTTCTCTTCTTGTTTCTCTCTTTGTTTTTTTTCTCTTCTTTTTTTCTCTTCTTTTTTCTCTTCTTGTTTCTCTATTTCTTTTTCTCTTCATTTTTCTCTTCTTTTTCTCTTCTTTTTTTCTCTTCTTTTTTCTCTTCTTTTTCTCTCTTCTTTTTTCCTCGTCTTGTTTCTCTCCTTTTTTCTCTTCTTTTTTTCTCTTCTTTTTTCCTCTTCTTTTTTCTCTTCTTTTTACAATCAGTGCGTCTACAATGCTTTTTTCTCTTCTTTCTTCTCTTCTTTTTTCTCTTCTTTTTTCTCCTTTTTTCTCTTCTTTTTCTCTCCTTTTTTTCTCTTCTTTTTTCTCTTCTTTTTTTTCTCTTCTTGTTTCTCTCCTTGTTTTTTTCTGTGTCCCTTTCTGTAGAAGAGCGTAGGCTCGAAACGTAAAAGACTTTTTCTATTCCTGAGCGTTATACTAATACATCAGTTTGTTTTGTACACCACCTGTCTTCGTCTTTTGTTTTAATTTTTTTCGTAAAATCTCCCTATATGCTAAATATAGTTTAGCATGAAACAACCAAAATGTAGATTCTGTTGGCAATTGGCACCACAAGAAATCTGTTACCAATCGCGTTTCATTGGTGTTAACTTTAACTTAACAGCAAAAAAAAAATCAATCTTTATAAGCGAAACTAAACAGTTTCTTTCTTTCTTTTTATTTTTTGTTTTGAAGTTGTTGAAGTGATTTATGTTTTATGATATAAATCATTCGGAATACTCAAGCATATTTAATCTTGGTGGAAAATTGATTTTTCTTTGTGTATAATTAACGTATATTGCAATTTATCAAAGTATCGCTGCACTAAAAGACACGTGTTTCGGCTACACTGTGCCGGGCTGGGTGAGGTTCAAATTAATAGCAATAGTAATTAATCTGATTTAGAGTAGGTGTGTGGCTTAGTGGTTAGCGGGTTCAGCTCATAACCGTAATGCTGTAAGTTCAATCGGTGGACCAGGCAGTGCACTATTTCCTTGAGCAAAACATTTCATTTCACGTTGCTCTCAGTCTATTCAACAGAAAATAAATACCTATTTCTTTACTACCCACAACGGGCTAAACATAGAGGGGACAAACAAGGACAGACAAACGAATCAAGTCGATTATATCGACCCCAGTGCATAACTGGTTCATTTTTTTTTTCGACCCCGAAAGGATGAACGGTAAAGTCGACCTCGGCGGAATTTGAACTCACAACGTAACGGCAGACGAAATACGGCTACGCATTTCGCCCGGCGTGCTAACGATT
>NC_042999.1:8753834-8758834 GCF_006345805.1 Octopus sinensis | reverse complement strand
ACAAAAAAGAAAGCACCATTGTGAGTTTTTGTAATCAATATCTTGCAAAAGAGTTGAATTTTCTTTTCGATCAACCATTTCCAACTACTATTTATCTGTACAAATACGAGTGTCTTAAACTTTTGCGCAAAGTACTTGATTTTAAGAACTTTAATCGAAACTTCTCTAAAAAATCTTCCTATGAATAATGGAAACCCAGGAAATCGATTTTTGCATCATATCTGAAGAGCTGATGGCAAGACAATGGCACCACTCGCACCTTACATAAAATTCTTTTTCATATCTCCAACAGGTTTGTATTTATCTGTTTTAAAGATTCTAGGCACAATTTTAATTAATTTTCCCAACATACATATATATATAGGCGTAGGAGTGGCTGTGTGGTAAGTAGCTTGTTTACCAGCCACATGGTTCCGGGTTCGGTCTCACTGCGTGGCACCTTGAGCAAGTGTCTTCTGCTATAGCCTCGGGCCGACCAAAGCCTTGTGAGTGGATTTGGTAGACGGAAACTGAAAGAAGCCCGTCGTATATGTATATATATATATATGTATGTATGTATATATGTGTGTGTGTGTGTGTGTGTGTGTGCGTGTGTGTGTGTGTGTGTGTATATGTTTGTGTGTCTGTGTTTGTCCCCCACAACATCGCTTGACAACCGATGCTTGTGTGTTTACGTCACCATAACTTAGTGGTTCGGCAAAAGAGATCGATAGAATAAGTACTTGGCTTACAAAGAGTAAGTCCTGGGGTCGATTTCTTCGACTAAAAGGCGGTGCTCCAGCATAGCCGCAGTCAAATAACTGAAACAAGTAAAAGAGTAAAAGACTAAAAAAATAGTATATTTATGCGTATGTGTGTGTGCGCGTGTGTGTGTATAACATCTGTGTAATAACCTTATAACAGGCATTTCAAAGCTCCTCTAAGGTTATCGGTTACCATATGCTATCGTACAGCAGAAGTACTCCTTTTCAAATGAATTTATATGTGAATGTGTGTGTGTGTGTGTGTGTGTGTGCATTTATGCATGTGTATGTATTTGTATCTTTGGGTTTGTGTGTGTACGTGTGTATTAACATAAGTGCTAACAGTTGCATAAATGTGAAAATATTATGCTTGGATTTATGAATGAGCACAAATAGACAAAGATATTATCATTTAATTTAAACGTTGAATTTCAAATGAGTTTTATTTCTTTGACCCTCCACTACGTTTTGGTATTTGTGATACCAGTTTTTGTTACAATAACTTTGCGTTGCAATATGAATTCCAAAATTCACATTTTTTTTCCCATCCGTACAGCCATCAAAATATTGTGCACCAACTTGACAAATTTATGAGAGAAATTTTCCAGATTTCCTCCCAGTTGTTCTCAGCTTTCTACTTCAGTCGTATTATTTTTTTGCGCAGAAAGCCATTTCGCTTTTCCTACTCGTTTCGTTTCTCTCTTTTTTCTTGTGTTATTTTTATGCTCATCGTAATAACGTTTACTTTTCGATTTCATAATTATAACTTTCTGCTTCAGAATATAAAAATAATCTTTTCTACTCTAGGCACAAGGCCCAAAATTTTTGGGAGAAGGGGCTACGCGATTAGATCGACGCCAGTTCGCAACTGTACTTAATTTATCGACCATGAAAGGATTAAAAGCAAAGTCGACCGCAGCGGAATTTGAACAGAGAGAGGACAAACAAGGACAGACAGGCGGATTAAGTCGATTATATCGACCCCAGTACTATATCTATAAATGTTATAAAAATGAGATTTTTATTGGAGAATTTGTTTTCTCTACTGTGAAATATATATGTAGCTGTGAAATATATCTGGTTATTAAAATATATTCTTTTCTACTCTAGGCACAAGACCCGAAATTTTTGGGGAGAGAAGGCCAGTCGATTAGATCGACCCCAGTACGTAACTGGTACTTAATTTATCGACCCCGAAAGGATGAAGGGCAAAGTCGACCACGGCGGAATTTGAACTCAGAACGTAGCGACAGACGAAATATCTATTTCTTTACTACCCACAAGAGGCTAAACACAGAGAGGACAAACAAAGACAGACAAACGGATTAAGTCGATTACATCGACCCCAGTACGTAACTGGTACTTAATTTATCGACCACGAAAAGATAAAAGGCAAAGTCGACCTCGGCAGAATTTGAACTCAGAACGTAACGACTGACGAAATACCGTTTAGCATTTCGCCCGGCCTGGTAACGATTCTGCCAGCTCGCCGCTTTAGGATATAAAAATATTCTGCTACCAGCACTGTTTCCTTGTTATCTGACAACACTTGGAAAATATGGTTAAATTAGCCTTGTGAATATTTAACCTGGCCAGGTGTGAACTAACCTGCAAAACGCCAATTTTGTTTCCTTGTTATAATTAATTATCGTTTATTTTAATTTATCCAATTAAGAAAAATCAAATTCTTCAACTTTCAACATTTGCTTCTGGAAAGGCGTCGAGCTGGCACAATCGTTAGCACGCCGGGCTAAATACTTAGCGGCATTTTGTCCTTCTTTACGTTGTGAGTTGAAATTCCGCTGAAGTCGTCAAAGCCTTTCAACCTTCCTGTAAAATAAGTACCAGTTGATGACTGGGGTCGATGTACTCGACTTAACTCTCTCGATCGAAATTGTTGGCATTGTACCAGATTTAAAAACCAATATTTGTTTCAGGAATTTCAAATATTTTAAAATTATGTCTATTATTGTTGTCACACGCTGATGACGGGTCAATACCCAGAAACTCGGGTCCGTGTGTATCACGTCAGGTAGGAGATGGGAAGGATGGCTTCCCTTTGCAAATGTGGATAGGGCACAGATAGTGTGTCAATAGCCAGCTGGAGGAGGTGTCCTTCTGGGGCTACAAGCTACAGTAGCATCCACCCTTAAGGGTTAGCCACATTTAAGTGGCAAATATACTTCATGATGTCGTGCAGCTACTGTTTATACCTCGCTCAGAGATTTATTATTACAACTGAAAGCATTTTATTTAAAATAATTTTCACTGGTTCTTGTGAGATTTCTGCGAATATTTCGGCATTTATGTAATACAAGTTTTGTATTTATAGTTCACGATTTGACCTCATAGTTTGTTTCTACATTACCTAACAGTATTTGTTTCCATGGAAACTGAAAGTCGAGATGAAAGGTCAGATAAATATTACTATTTTCCATAAATTATAAAAATAAGTATTATAGCAGAATTTAAGCTGAAGGTCATATCCGAAAAACAAAAATTGAATTTAGATAAAACGTAATCGGAAATATGGAAGAGATTTATAGGCGCAGGAGTGGCTGTGTGGTACTGGGTTCAGTCCCACTGCGTGGCACCTTGGGCAGGTGTCTTCTACTATAGCTTTGGTATGACCAAAGCCTTGTGATCAGATTTGGTAGACGGAAACTGAAAAAAGCCCGTCATATATATATATATATATATATTTATTTATTTATTTATTTATATATATATAAGCAATTGCAGCGTGGATGGTGTTTGTAAGCCATTTAAGAAACACACAAAAACCGTTAGATTCACGTCAACATTTAAATTTAATTTGCCAAAATATTTTCGTCGCTTTGAGACCGCGACCTGTTCACTGACAAAATTCCGTGCAGCACGGAATTTTATCAGTGAACTTAAATGTTCAAATCCTACTACCCGGATTGGAGTAGATCTGGGGGCAATTGTGGCTAAGAGGGGGTTCTACACACTTCTCACAGCACAGGAAGTTCCGTACCAAGGCCCCACAACCGGATGCGGTTTGAAGTCTTACTGTGATAGATATACGAACAAATGAGTAATTAGTAACGTTAGTAAGTGAATAATGTAAGAAGGGTTTCCGTCGGTTACCACGATGAGTATTCAGTTCTTCGATCAACTGAAAGACTCGATCATAGACTTAGCATATAACTGGTTGAGTATTCCACAGAAATGTGCATCCTTACAGTAATTCTGAAGCAGGTTAAACATGACAAAGTTTGATAGAGTTCGATCTTTGCAATTTTCCTTCTGCTCAATTTTCCACACAATTTTCCTCAGTCGATCTGAGGCTCTGATCGATCCAAAACTCATGCGCAAGACTCCACGTAAGGGGATCGAACTCAATATCTTCTGGTTGCGATTCTTAACCATTCGGCCACACAAAATGAAGGAGTGGCTGTGTGGTAAGTAGCTTGTTTACCAACCACATGGTTCCGGGTTCAGTCCCACTGCGTGGCACCTTGGGCAAGTGTCTTCTACTATAGCCTCGGGACGACCAAAGCCTTGTGAGTGGATTTGGTAGACGGAAACTGAAAGAAGCCCGTCGTATATATGTATATATATATATGCGTGTGTGTGTTTGTGTGTGTCTGTGTTTGTCCCCCTAGCATTGCTTGACAACCGATGCTGGTGTGTTTGTGTCCCCGTTACTTGGCGGTTCGGCAAGGGGAGACCGATAGAATAAGTACTGGGCTTACAAAAGAATAAGTCCCGGGGTCGATTTGCTCGATTAAAAGGCGGTGCTCCAGTATGGCCGCAGTCAAATGACCGAAACAAGTAAAAGAGTAAAACAGTAAAAGAGTAAAGTACTGAGACTGTGCGTGGGAGGACAAATAAGTTTGCTACTAATTGTCAAATATGCTATTTGTAATAATATTCATTGCTTCAACTTATTTGCATAGCAGTACGTTCGCTGACAGCGTGTTGATTAATTGGGTGAGACAACGAGTGTGTGTTGGAGGAATTTTAAATAAGTTTACAGAAATGCTATTAATGGACAGCGGTTTAAATTCATTATGGAATTAAATCTTCTGATAAAACCACAGAACTAATTCTGCAGACCAGACATACTTTAGTTGCGACTGTTTTTGTTCATTTGTCAAGGGTGTCCACTCCATTCTGATCCACAGAAAACAAAGCCGCTTACAGCTACTTAAAGAAAGTCTTGTGTTTTCTTTTCATAAATTTATAACACACTTAAGCATATACAACACCTAGAGACATATCTTAAGTAAT
>NC_042999.1:8736334-8748834 GCF_006345805.1 Octopus sinensis | reverse complement strand
ATGGGCTACTCAACCAGAAGAAAATTCTAACTGAGTCTCCACCTGCAAGGTCATGTGCTGTTTATCTTGATATGAGATCACCATGTCGCGCACATATGGTTGTGATGCATGTGCCTTGTGTACCCTTATCAGACGGGTAATCATGATGGGCATACAATGAGTACACAATTAAAACAATAACAATGATATCCAACAAAAAGAATATAACAATGTAAGTTCCCCCAATAGGGAGTAACCACGTGGTGTTGGCTCAGGTACCCCACCAATCTTGAACTACTCGACGTTTCCCCATGCTGGTTTTGCAGGGCTTAAACAGCACCGAAATTGGGCCGCATTGTTTACCCCTCGCTGTGTATCCGATGTCATTTCTGATGCACCTCAGCGCCGCCTCAGTGTCTACATGGGCTATTAAAGCCGCTCTTTTCGTGTTGGCTGAGATGCATCTGAAAAGCACCGTTCTTCTCTCCACGGAATAGGGAGACCAGCCCACGTTTTCTCTTGTTTTATCAATTTCCATGCTTGTGTTAACATTTGGTCCCTATTTGTGAGGTCTACGGTTATGCGCTCCTATACTTCGCCACTGCTGCCGCAAACGTGTTTTCGTTGTTGGTAATGTTCTTGTTGCTATTGTTGCTGCTATTGCTACTGCCGTTGTTGTTGTTCTTGTCGATGCTGTTGGTATTGGTTTTTATTTAAGGCGGTGAGCTAGCAGAATCGTTAGCACACCGGGGCAAAATGCTTAGCGTTTTTACGTTCTGAGTACAAATTCCGCCGAGGCCGACTTTACCGTTCATCCTTTCGGGGGTCCATAAATTAAGTACTAGGGAATCACTAGGGTCTATGTAATCGACTGGTCCCCTCCCCCCAAATTTCAGGCCTTGTGTCTACAATAGAAAAGGTATGGGTTTTGTTGCTGTTTGTTTGTTGAGCGAAGCGGTCTTCGTCTCTGGGAGAAATCCGAAACGAGGTTCTTTGCTATTCGTAAGACCCGCAGAAGAGAAAGCAGGTCAACCCCCGACACCGAGAGCATCGACGGATGGATGAATGCGCATCCAGGCTCAGCGGTTGCGCAGGAAGTCGGGGACAAGAAACGGGAAGAAAGAGTGAGAGAAAGTTTGAGCGAAAGAGTACAACAGGGGTCGCCACCATCCCCTGCCGGAGCTTCGTGAAGCTTTAGGTGTGTTCGCTTAATAAACACACACAACGCCCGGTCTGGGAATCGAAACCGCGATTCTCCGACCGCTGGGCCATTGCGCCTCCACTTGCGGCAGCTGCTTTTGTCCCTGTTACCGCTGTTGCTGTCACTGCTACTACTATTGTTACAAGCTGGACTTTGTACTATCTCGTTTTTCTCCTACCTTCCTTTGTATTGTTGCCAGTAACGATGGGGGTGGAGAAGGAAAGTCTTCAGCAGTGGTCAGGTTTATTGGAACGGTTGTCTTCTTTTTCTCAGCTCTTTCAAGACGCGCTCCGCCATCTTGTTGAATTGCATTTGATTCAATTAAATCAACGCCTACCGAAATCATTTGGTGAGCCGAATATCGCCTCCCTCCTCCGTGCTAAACAACTATAGAAAAATCAGTAACAGGTTACTGGAGTTTCTATTCATTAAGATAATTATTGCAAAAAAACACCAATCCTGGTAAAAATAAATATTTTGAACTGAACTTACTTGGATCGAAAACACGTCCGATGTGTTCCGCAGCAAATATAATAATAATAATGATAATAATAATAATAATAATAATAATAATAATAATAATAATAATAATAATAATAATAATAAACTAAACGCAAAAGAAATAGACAAAGAAAAATCCCAGCAATGGTTGAGAAGCTCAGGACTCAAAGCAGAAACAGAGGGATTTTTAATTGCAGCACAAGACCAAAGCCTCCCCACCAGAAATTACCAAAAACATGTAATGAAAAGAAATATTACAAGTAACTGCAGAATATGTGGAGATGGACAAGAAACAATAAATCATATTATCTCTAGCTGCCCAGTCCTAGCTAAGAAGGAATATATTCACAGACATGACAGAGTTGGAACCTACATACATTGGAAGCTATGCCAACATTATGGAATAACAACAGAAAAAAGATGGTATAGGCACACACCAGAAAAGGTCACAGAAAACGAGAAAGCAACCATACTCTGGGATATGCCGATACACACAGATAGAGAAATTAAGGCCAACAGACCAGATATAGTTGTCAGAGATCATGAAGAAAAAAAATGCTTTCTAATTGATGTATCAATACCGGCAGATGACAACGTGTCTCTAAAAGAAATGGAGAAACTCTCAAAATACAAAGACCTGGAAATAGAGGTAACTAGAATGTGGAACCTGAAAACAGAAACAATTCCTATCATAGTAGGTGCATTAGGCATGATAAAAAAAATATTCAGACAAATACATAACAAAAACACCAGGACTTACAAACACATATAACATACAGAAAATTGCACTACTAGGCACTGCACACATCCTACGCAGAACACTTTCCATACAATAACCATCAGAGCATCACAACAAATCACAGCACATACTCAAGGCACACAGAGCTGCGCTCGGTAGTGAAGTGAAAGCACGCTATAAAAATAAAACTACTGAATAATAATAATAATAATAACACGAAAGCAGCAAAAAGCTGCATTCTATTGTCAAGGAAGCTTATAAGTTCGAAAGGGAACTAGACATTAACCTTGAATCAGATGAAGAGTCGGAAACCACTGCTACCAAGCAAGCAAAGCGAATCAAGCAGACTGCAAAAGAGAACGGGCAGAATCAAATTGAGAGGCGGTGGAGCCAGAAGCCCCTGCATGGACAATATATTCTCCGAAGCCAAAATGCTGATGTAGACCAAGCAACAACCCATCAGTGGCTGAAGAGTTCAGGATTGAAAGCAGAGACTGAAGGCTTCATACTGGCAGCACAAGATCAAAGCTTGTTTACCAGAAATTACCAGGCTAGCGTTCTCCGAAACGGTACTGACCCTAAATGCAGATTCTGCGACACATTTGACGAAACAATAGACCATCTCGTTTTGGTATGTCCTGTGCTGAAACCAAACGAATACAAAAATCGCCACGATAGGGTAGGACAGTATATATATTGGAAGATATGTAAACACTACAAATTCGGCACTCCTGCTAACTGGTATGAACATCATCCTCAGCCAGTTGTTGAAGGCAAAAATGTCACCATTCTCTGGGATTTTCCAGTCAACACTGACAGAACGATCAAGGCTAATCGACTAGACATAATTGTTGAAGAGAAGGAAGAAACTACCTGCAGACTAATAGAGGTAAGCGTCCCCACTGATAAAAATATATCTGTAAAGGAATTTGACAAAATATAAGAGATCAAAGAGGGTGCCGATAGATATCAAAGAGCGATCCGACCGAGATTAAAGAGGAGTGCCGACAGAGATCAAAGAGGGTGCCGACAGAGATCAAGGAGGGAGTCGACAGAGATCAAAGAGGGTGCCGACCGAGATCAAAGAGGGTGCCGACAGAGATCAAAGAGGGTGCCGACAGAGGTCAAAGAGCCTGCCGACAGAGATCAAAGAGGGTTCCAACAGAGATCAAAGAGAGTGCCGACAGAGATCAAAGAGGGCGCCGACAGTGATCATAGAGGGTGCCGACAGAGATCAAAGGGGTGCCGACAGAGATCAAGGGGTGCCGACAGAGATCAAAGAGGGTGCCGACAGAGATCAAAGAGGGACCCGACAGAGATCAAAGAGGGCGCCGACAGAGATCAAAGAGGACGCCGACAGAGATCAAAGAGGGCGCCGACAGAGATCAAAGAGGGCGCCGACAGAGATCAAAGAGGGCGCCGACATAGATCAAAGAGGGTGCCGACAGAGATCAAAGAGGGCGCCGACATAGATCAAAGAGGGTGTCGACAGAGATCAAAGAGGGTGCCGACAGTGATCAAAGAGGTTGCCGACAGAGATCAAAGAGGGCGCCGACAGAGATCAAAGAGGGCGCCGACAGAGATCAAAAGGGGTGCCGACAGAGATCAAAGAGGGTGCCGACAGAGATCAAAGATGGTGCCGACAGAGATCAAAGAGGAGTTCTGACAGAGATCAAAGAGGGTGCCGACAGAGGTCAAAGTGCCTGCCGACAGAGATCAAAGAGGGTGTCGACAGAGATCAAAGAGGGCGTCGACAGAGATCAAAGAGGAGTTTTGACAGAGATCAAAGAGGGTGCCGACAGAGATCAAGGAGGGTGTCGACAGAGATCAAAGAGGGTGCCGACAGAGATCAAAGAGGGTGCCGACAGAGATCAAAAGGGATGCCGACAGAGATCAAAGAGGGTGCCGACAGAGATCAAAGATGGTGCCGACAGAGATCAAAGAGGAGTTCTGACAGAGATCAAAGAGGGTGCCGACAGAGGTCAAAGTGCCTGCCGACAGAGATCAAAGAGGGTGTCGACAGAGATCAAAGAGGGCGCCGACAGAGATCAAAGAGGAGTTTTGACAGAGATCAAAGAGGGTGCCGACAGAGATCAAGGAGGGTTGTCGACAGAGATCAAAGAGGGTGCCGACAGAGATCAAAGAGGGTGCCGACAGAGGTCAAAGAGGAGTTCTGACAGAGATCAAAGAGGGCGCCGACAGAGATCAAAGAGGGGCCGACAGAGATCAAGGGGTGCCGACAGAGATCAAAGAGGGTGCCGACAGAGATCAAGAGGGCGCCGACAGAGATCAAAGAGGGCGCCGACAGAGATCAAGAGGGTGCCGACAGAGATCAAGAGGGCGCCGACATAGATCAAAGAGGGTGTCGACAGAGATCAAAGAGGGCGCCGACAGAGATCAAGAGGGCGCCGACATAGATCAAAGAGGGTGCCGACAGAGATCAAAGAGGGCGCCGACATAGATCAAGAGGGTGCCGACAGAGATCAAAGAGGGCGCCGACATAGATCAAAGAGGGTGCCGACAGAGATCAAAGAGGGCGCCGACATAGATCAAAGAGGGTGCCGACAGAGATCAAAGAGGGCGCCGACAGAGATCAAAGAGGGTGCCGACAGAGATCAAAGAGGGCGCCGACAGAGATCAAAGTGGGTGCCGACAGAGATCAAGGAGGGTGTCGACAGAGATCAAAGAGGGTGCCGACAGAGATCAAAGAGCCTGCCGACAGAGATCAAAGAGGGTGCCGACAGAGATCAAAGAGGGCGCCGACAGAGATCAAAGAGGGTGCCGACAGAGATCAAAGAGGGCGCCGACAGAGATCAAAGAGGGTGCCGACAGAGATCAAAGAGGGCGCCGACAGAGATCAAAGAGGGTGCCGACAGAGATCAAAGAGTGCGCCGACAGAGATCAAAGAGGGCGCCGACAGAGATCAAAGAGGGTGCCGACAGAGATCAAAGAGGGCGCCGACAGAGATCAAAGAGGGTGTCGACAGAGATCAAAGAGGGCGCCGACAGAGATCAAAGAGGAGTTTTGACAGAGATCAAAGAGGGTGCCGACAGAGATCAAGGAGGGTGTCGACAGAGATCAAAGAGGGCGCCGACAGAGATCAAAGAGGGTGCCGACAGAGATCAAAGAGTGCGCCGACAGAGATGAAAGAGGGCGCCGAGAGAGATCAAAGAGGGTGCCGACAGAGATCAAAGAGGGCGCCGACAGAGATCAAAGAGGGCGCCGACAGAGATCAAAGAGGGTGCCGACAGAGATCAAAGAGGGCGCCGACATAGATCAAAGAGGGTGCCGACAGAGATCAAAGAGGCGCCGACATAGATCAAAGAGGGTGTCGACAGAGATCAAAGAGGGTGCCGACAGAGATCAAAGAGGGCGCCGACAGAGATCAAGGGGGTGTCGACAGAGATCAAAGAGGGTGCCGACAGAGATCAAAGAGGGTGCCGACAGTGATCAAAGAGGGTGCCGACAGAGATCAAAGAGGGCGCCGACAGAGATCAAAGAGGGTGCCGACAGAGATCAAAGAGGGCGCCGACAGAGATCAAAAGGCGTGCCGACAGAGATCAAAGAGGGCGCCGACAGAGATCAAAGAGGGTGCCGACCGAGATCAAAGAGGGCGCCGACAGAGATCAAAGAGGGTGCCTACAGAGATCAAAGAGGGCGCCGAGAGAGATCAAAGAGGGTGCCGACAGAGATCAAAGAGGGCGCCGACAGAGATCAAAGAGGGTGCCGACAGAGATCAAGGAGGGTGTCGACAGAGATCAAAGAGGGTGTCGACAGAGATCAAAGAGCCTGCCGACAGAGATCAAAGAGGGTGCCGACAGAGATCAAAGAGGGCGCCGACAGAGATCAAAGAGGGTGCCGACAGAGATCAAAGAGGGCGCCGACAGAGATCAAAGAGGGTGCCGACAGAGATCAAAGAGGGCGCCGACAGAGATCAAAGAGGGCGCCGAAAGAGGTCAAAGCGGGTGCTGACAGAAATCAAAGATGGTGCCGACTAGTATCAAAGATTGTGAAAATTTTCGAAAAATATCGGTGAAAATTTTTGGGTAAAATTTTCGGTGAAAATTTTCGAATAATTTTCAGGTAAAATCTTAGGTGACAATTACTGAAAATTTTCTGGGAGAGATCTCTATCGGCGCCCTCTTTGATCACTGTCTGCACCCTCTTTGATCTCCGTCAAAACTCCTCTTTGAACTCTGTCAAAACTCCTCTTTGATCTCTGTCGGCACCCTCATTGATCTCTGCCAAAACTCCTCTTTGATCTCTGTCGGCACCCTCTTTGATCTCTGTCGGCGCCCTCTTTGATCTCTGTCGGCACCCTCTTTGATCTCAAAAAATTTTTGGCGACAATTTTCAATGAAAATGTTTGAAAAATTTTTGGGTAAAATTTTCGGCAAAAATTTTCTAAAAATTGTTTGGTGAAAATTTTCGAAAATTATATAACGAATATGCTCCATATGCTGAAGTCTATAAACGTCGACATCGTCGTAGTTGTTAAGTGTAAAGCAGAATCTGGTGTATCGTGGATGGTGAGGCATCTTGACTGTAGTAGTAAACCAGAATTCACGCTATATATACACAGAAAGCAGCAGCAGCAGCCTCCCAAAATCAATTTTAACCATAACATAAATATATATGAATAAATAAATGGAGTTTAACGCAGGTGTAAATCAAATATTTTTACTTTCGACACATGTTTCGAAAATTCCACTGATACTATTCAAAAGTATAAATGGTATAAACAATGCAATCTTCTCAGGAAAGTGAAAAAAGCGAAACGCGTCAATAAGTCAAATTTAGCAAAAAATGATGAATTTGTATAGCGATAGACAGAACGCTATAATATTGTTTAAAAAAACGTTATATGATATAACGTCATAAGTAGCTGAGGAGAAGATTGCATTGTTTATACCATTTATTCTTTTGAATAGTATCAGTGGAATTTTCGAAACATGTGTCGAAAGTAAAAATATTTGATTTACACCTGCGTTAAACTCCAGTTACTTATTCATATATATATATATATATATATATATATATATATATACACATATATATACATGCATACAATTCGAAGATGTCACGTGACTTCAAAGGTGAAATTAATGATGTTGTTCTTGAGCTAACATTATTGTGGACGAAAGAAAGAAAATAATAGATGAGTTTGGTTTTAGCGAGACTCACTCAAATCACAGCAGATGGGAACAGTATGGCGAAGGATGCATCGAAAAAAAAAATCTACACTGAACTGAAAGAGGAAAATTTACAACAAACTCATCATTTTTTATGTGTATATATTCTTTAATACATGGGAAATAATTCCTGTGAGAATTAAGACTACAATTTGGTTTACAGAAATTTCAAAGCTTAGAAAATGATTATATTTGGCATCTATTTGGAACATTGCCAAAGTAGTGGTTTGCTTAAACTAGGTATAATATTGATTTCTTTTCTGGGCCCAAGGCCACAAGTGTAAAGGGGAAGAGAATGAAATCGTGTGACATTAATGTGATTTTGCAATTTTGTTTTGTTTATTTGTTGTGTTTTTTTTCTGAGTTGTATTAGAAACGTTAGTTCATTACATTAGCTTTAAGTAGAAATCGAAACCTTGTTGCAAACATGATTAAGTTGGATATTATCTCTCACCTTGAGGTGTATATCTAACAGGGTCTTAATATTGATTGCACGCATTTTTCAGTCGGTGAGCTGGCAGAATCGTTAGCACGCCGGGCGAAATGCTCAACAGTATTTCGTCTGCCGTTACGTTCTGAGTTCAAATTCCGCCGAGGTAGACTTTGCCTTTCATCCTTTCGGGGTCGATAAATAAAGTACCAGTTACGCACTGAGGTCGATATAATCGACTTAATCCGTCTGTCTGTCCTTGTTTGTTTTCTCTGTGTTTAGCCCCTTGTGGGTAGTAAAGAAATAAATAGTGTTAGCACCCGGGCAAAACTGTTTAACAGCGTTTTGTCCGACTTTATGCTCTGAGTTCCAATTCCGCCGTGGTCAGCTTTGCTATTCATCCTTTCGGAATCAATAAAATAAGTACCTATTTCTTTACTACCCTCAAGGGGCTAAACATAGATGGGACAAACAAGGACAGACGTAGGTATTAAGTCGATTTCATCGACCCCAGTGCGAAACTGGTACTTAATTTATCGACCCCGAAAGGATGAAAGGCAAAGTCGACCTCGGCGGAAATGGAACTCAGAACGTAACGACGGGCTAAGTACCGCTAAGCATTTCGCCCGACATGCTAACGTTTCTGCCGGCACGCCGCCTTGCCCTCGATAAAATAAGTACCGATAGAGTATTGGGATCGATGTAATCAACTTAGCTCCTTTCCTTGAAATTTTTGGCCTTGTGCCAAAGTTTGGAATCAATATTGAGCGTGTACTTTGACACACGTCTACAAATATTTAAAGGAAGCAATTTTTTTTTTTGCATTTTGAATTAAACATGCAACATTAATACATTAATATGTTACAACAGGAGAAAGAAAACAGCAGCCGACACTCGCCGAGTTTGAATTCAAAGCTTATGGAAGCACTCCGTCGGTCATGACGACGAGGGTTCCGGTTGATCCGAATCAACGGAACAGCCTGCTCGTGAAATTAACGTGCAAGTGGCTGAGCACTCCACAGAGAGGTGCACCCTTAACGTAGTTCTCGGGGATATTCAGCGTGACACAGGGAGTGACAAAGCCGGCCCTTTGAAATACAGGTACAACAGAAACAGGAAGTAAGAGTGAGAGAAAGTTGTGGTGAAAGAGTACAGCAGGGATCACCACCATCCCCTGCCGGAGACGCGTGGAGCTTTAGGTGTTTTCGCTCAATAAACACTCACAACGCCCGGTCTGGGAATCGAAACCGCGATCCTACGACCGCGAGTCCGCTGCCCTAACCACTGGGCCATTGCGCCTCCACTCTCAAAACTTAATCAGATGTAACGTTGACAATGCATGAATTTCAGTCAACAAGCATTTGTTTTTGTGATTCTCGCACTTTAAAATAATTATCTTATCGATTTCCATCGTAGCACAAAAGTCATAAAATATGAACGAGAGGAACATAATTGCTTAAAGCGACAGCGTTTATTAACTGTTGCTCATCTATCGATCACAGACTGATGAAGATTGCAGGATGTAATGAATGAGTTTGATCACGTACTGAAGCCTTTCTTAGAGGCATTAAAAATTTAAAAGAAGTGAAGGAGATACAGGTGGGAATCGAAACCAAGGAAGGGCTAACTTCACTCGCAGTGAATCTGCTTCTAATCCCACTGCAAACCTTCACAAAATTACACACACACACACATCACACAGACATCTATGTATATTTCTTTACTACCCACAAGGGGCTAAACACAGAGGGGACAAACAAGGACAGACACACGGATGAAGTCGATTACATCGACCCCAGTGCGTAACTGGTACTTAATTTATCGACCCCGAGAGGATGAAAGGCAAAGTCGACCTCGGCGGAATTTGAACTCAGAACGTAACGGCAGACGAGATACGGCTAAGCATTTCGCCCGGCGTGCTACCGTTTCCGCCAGCTCGCAGCCTTTACACATATCTATATATGTATGTGAAGAGTACAGTGCAGTTGCATTGGGTAGTGGGAAATCCATCATTTCGAGCCGAGTCCTTCTTCATGGAAAACTTGACAAAAGAGAAATTAATGTGCGAAAGCAGATTTTTCATCCCCTGACTTTAAAAATGTCTGCGGTTTCTTCTGTCATCTTTTCTCTGAAAGAAAAAACCTACTAGAAACGTGGAATCTTCCATTCGTCATGGAAAGTTCGCTGTCCACTTTGCTTTTTTTTTATCAACTAGGAGGCGTAAGAGCGGTTGTGCGGTAAATAGCTTGCTTACCAACCACATGGTTCTTCGTTCAGTCTCACTGTGTGGCACCTTGGGCAAATGTTTTCTACTATAGCCTCGGGTCGACCAAAGACTTGTGAGTGGATTTGGTAGACGGAAACTGAAAGAAGCCCGTCGTATACATGTATATATATATATATGGATGTGTGTGTATGTGTTTGTGTGTCTGTGTTAGTCCATCCACCCACCCACCCCCAGCATCGCTTGATAACCGATGCTGGTGTGTTTACGTCCCCGTAACTTAGCGGTTCGGCGAAAAAGACCGATAGAATAAGTGCTAGGCTTACCTAGAATAAGTCCTGGGGTTGATTTGCTCGACTAAAGGCGATGCTCCAGCATGGCCGCAGTAAAGGAGTAAAAGAGTAACTTTAGTAAATAATGCAAATCTCGCCGACGCAGACGAACAGCAATCTCTTTGGCGTCTGATCATGTGTGTGCGTGTGTGTTGTGTGTGTGTGTGTGTGTGTGTGTGTGTGCGTGCGTGCGTGCGTGCGTGTGTGCGTGTGTGTGCCTGTGTGTGTGTATGTTTTTGTCTGCGTGTATTCATATATTACCTATATTGCAGTAAAGGGTTAATTGTGAGTCATTTTCAATATTTTCATTTATCATAGCAATCATTGCCCCACGATCACTATGGATATCTTCCATCATTTATTCGTTAATACTCTGCAAATGTTTTTTTTGTTGTTATTATTTTATAAACCCTTAAATGATAATTTTGCGTAAGGAAGTACTCAATGAAGGATTTATTTTTAAATATAAATGTTTCTGTACCCCTTTTACCATTTACAAATCACCCGATGCACTCACATAAGGCCACTGGTTTCCCTAAACTCATGCTATTATATATATATATATATATATATATATATATATGCAATAAAGGGTGGAATGTAATTAATTTAATAAAATTAATCAATTTCACCTAGTAGATTTGTCGGTATGGAAAAGACCATATTTGGTAAGGGTTATAATAATTGTGGTTTTGAGCAACTTGTTGCATTTAACCCTTAATTATAATATATAATATATATATATAATATATATATAATATATATATATATATATATATATATAATATTATATATATACATATATAATCAAAATGAGCAACAAGGATGTCCAAGGTAGTGTAGTACAATTGTTTCATGCTACTTCATTTTATTAAGTATTGCATCAGTTTTAATACTTACAGTGTTTAATAAAATGAAGTAGCATGAAACAATTGTACTACTCTACCTTGGACATCCTTGTTGCTCATTTTGATTATAATCACCCCATTTGATTTATATGGATAATACCATACCAAATTCTGGTGCCTTTAACTTGAGTACCATATTCATCTGAATCTAAATTTTGCTGAACTTATATATATATATATATATATATATGGTTGTTTAGGGCCTGTCAGGTGATTACTTTATACCCCGCATTGCAGCACAACTGTAACAAAACAATTAGAGCTTGCTAGTCAAGACATATTTAAAGAAATGCTGCATCGGGTACTTCTGGCTCACAAGACACAATATTTCGAAACAACAGTGTCCCAGAATCCCTTGCATCAACTAGCCGAGTATATTATGAACACACTGAAGTCGTAAAAGAGAGTTGTTCTGAGACGTACACAACGGCAAGTAACATGTTTTGCGTTCGACTCGGCTGGAACATATTTGGATGCCTGTCACTGATGATTCCCAGTAGAATGAAATTACGCGTTCTGTTGCCCATGACAGACGATTCTCGTCTGCCACGATCTGTATGTGTGTTTTTATGCACTAAGCGTCTGTATGAGAGAATCTCTCCAGGCTAATAACGCATTATTCGGTTTTCTAGCGTAACACCCACGTTAAGCCAAAGATTATCTTTCGGTATTAACACTACTTCCGTCGCTAATAATCATTTTTTAACAAGCCTGCAGATTATTTTCGATAACAGTTTCGGAATAAAAAATGATGATATTCTATACATGAGAGCAGCGAGATTTGACCGGACGCTTCCCACTGTAGGTTTCCATTAGAATAAAATTACGAGGTATGGGAGTTTCAGCGCCCATGATAGTTCGGTTCCCGTCTGCTACGATGTATGTGTGTGCTTTTATGCACCAAGCACCTCTGTGAAAGGATCATTCAAGGCTAATAACGCAGTATTCGGTGTTCTAACAAGACATCCAATTCCTTTGTTAGCCACAAGGGCCC
>NC_042999.1:8691334-8731334 GCF_006345805.1 Octopus sinensis | reverse complement strand
AACTACGGATGATGTTGATTTACTCCATCTCGTCAAAACTGATATTTTTGTTCCTAATTTAAAGACACTTATTATCAAATAAACCAATGCTCGGCTTCTTTATTTTTTACTTGCTTCAGTTTTTAGATTGCGGCCATGGTGGGGCACCGCCAAGAAGAAATTTAGTCGAACGTATCGACTCCAGTACTTATTTTAATTTTAAACCAAGTACTTATTTTATCGGTTTCATTTACCGAACCGCTAAAGTACGTGGATGCAAACACACTATTCTTTTCTACTCTAGGCACAAGGCCCGAAACTTTTGGAGAGGCTGGTGGTGGCAGTCGATTGGATCAACCCTAGTACGCAACTGATACTTAATTTATCGACCTGGGAAGGATGAAAGGCAAAGTCGACCTCGGCGGAATTTGAACTCAGAACGTACAAAGTGACGAAATATCGCTAAGGATTTCGCCCGGTGTACTAACGTTCCCCGCCTTCTACTGTACAATATTCGAAGAGAAAATAGTCGATCATTGTAATTTATTTATGAATATATAAGATTTACTTCGTCCCATTTCAAAAACTATCAGAATAATTTTAACAACATCACAAGTGATACACAACCTCAGATTCAACAGCAAATTCTTTCACACATTATACGATAAATAAGCATCCAAATTGAGAGGAATAAAAAGTCGCAGTGGAGGACTATTAATGTTTTGAAGTAAACTTGGTCTAATTATATATGCATTTCATTATAATATAAAGATAATGTAATGAATATATAATGCGACGGAGTTTTAGCTTCTGAAGCTTTTGGTGCTCTGAACTGAGACCGCGTTCGTTCTTATTATTTCAGATACACGCACATGCACACACACAACACACATGCATTTACGCAGGCACACACCCGCGCACAAAAACATATATGTATATATGCATGCATGTATGTCTGTATGTGTGTGTGTATATATATATATATATATATATATATATATAAATAAATATTTTTTTAAATATAACTTATAACTAGATCTCAATAGGTATAAAATGAATGATAAATATATAATATAAGTAATAAGTAAATATATACATACATACAGATATATATATATATATATTATATATATATATATATCTATATATATATATATATATGTATATATGTATATATATATATATATATGGTATATATACACACATGAAATCGCTCATACACTAGAAAAAACTTCTTTCCAAAAAGAGATAGTAAAATCCTGATGAATAATTTCATAACATTCTTTTGAAAAATGATTTTTTAAAGCGAATCACTTTTACACTTCAAAACTCTATTAAGTAATTCTCAGACTCTCAAATACACACATACACACACACACACACACATATATATATATATAGACATATACATTCATGCATCCATACTCACGCACATATGTGTATATATGTACATATATATATACATATATTTATATTATATATATATATGTGTGTGTGTGTGTGTGTGTGTGTGTGTGTGTGTGTGTGTGTGTAGAAAGAGAGAGAGACATACATTTACATATATGTAATGCCCAGAACAGCACTTGATTTTTATTATTCACATTATTTACATTATCTACATTTGACGGATATTTGTCATCTTTCTTGTTAACACAAAGTGGTCGAGACAATGGAATTTACCATGCTACGCCAGACTTCACCACACACTCACACCATTTTGACCTCAAAGACCAATCTCAAAAACCACTGAACCATGAAAGAGAAACAAAAACATCCTTTCAATTCCACATTGTTCTTTTTTCCCCCCACCCAAACCAACCTCTCATACTGTGCCTTAAAATAGTAAATAGCCTTTTACGATCAAATGGTGAAACAGATCAGTTCATCTCAAATACTTTGTAAACTCCTAAATATATCTCCTTCTGTGTATAATATATATATATATACCAGGAAAATATGACCTTTATGAACTTATAATTTTCTGTGTATATATATACATATATATAGATACTTCCAAATAAACATGATTTTTAATGAAATCCTATTATTTTTAGCGAACTTTTTGATATTTTCTCAAGATTTTTCCTGTAAACTGTTTTTAATATTTTCTTACTATTATCAAAGAATGCATATATGTATTGTAATATTTTGTGACAACCAGTACCTAACACAACAAAGTTTTTACAAAGCTTTACATTTCACTTTTGACAATCTTTTTCTAAAAAAGTGAAACCGGTCAAGTAAATAAACATCTTTTAAAATTGCATTTTCAAACCTTCTTTCATATATATTTCCACTCGTGCGGTACCTTACAACTTCACTTTGTTATATATATATATATGTATATAATATATGTGTGTATGTATATGTAATATATATGTATATATATATATATTATATATATATATATATATTATTATATATATATTATTCCCATTGATAAATATATTTATAGTATCTATTGATGCTATATAACTACGAATTGATTATTTCTTTAAGTTATTTAAATATAAGATTTCTGAAAGTTATTATTTAGCCAAAGAGATTAAGATAGTTAATTTGCTATAGCGTTCGTTTAAGATTGTTTGTTTGTATTTTTGAAATTAGCTATTTCATCTTTATATATGAAAAATTAATTTATTAGGTCTTTATTATATGTGCATATATATTTATTTATAGAGATTATTTTAGATCTTAATTATAATATTTATATACAGTTATATATTTTCATTGATAATTTATATATTATTTAAATATTATATTTTTAATAATATAATATTTTTTTGTAAAATATTTATGTAATTGACTATTACTGATATTAGATTATTGGTGGGTTTCTTACCTTAAAAATTAATACTTAAAAATTAAAATTAATATTTAACATTATAATCGATGTTTTGATATAATCATAATCGTCAAGTTTCTAGTTTGATAATAGAGTTTTTTATAAGTAAAATTATTATATTATTTATTTCTTAAAAATATTGTTTAAATATTTCTGATTATTTATTAAAATATTACAATTAACCTGAAGATTGACTGTAACCATAATTCGAATTATTAATTGAATTTGAATTATTGTTATTAGAATTGGTTACGGGCATGAAACGATCGTAGTGTTTTTACTCTTTATCTTATATTAAACTTTTAATACTTTATGATAGTTATATAATTTTAAAAAATAAATAAATAAATAAATAAAATAAAGTAATAATACATATATATATATGTTAAAATTTATAAGCTTAAATTATTTAAATGATTTTAAAAATTTCAACTTTAATTTAAATATTTTAATTTGGAATTTTTTTTTATATTTTATATTTTTATATTTTATATTTTGTTAATTATTTTTTTCTATGTATTGGCTTATGATTTTCACTGTTTGATTTGCCTAATAGTGGTTTTATATATAATATATATGTGTGTGTGTGTGTGTGTGTGAGAGAGAGAGAGTGAGTGTGGAAATCTGTGTATGTGTTTGTTTGTTTGTAGCGTTGTTATCTAACTCCTCCTGCATCGTTTAATCGATTTCGATGTAACTTGACACGTGAGTAGAACTCATGTCTGGAAAACTAGTGACATACTTAGATTGTTGAAATAAAATCGATAATAGGGCCCCAGGAAGGGGTTCTTATAACTACTACATATAACTAATATATTATTTTTAAGTACCCAAATAAAATAACCCATTCGCTCCTGAAAGGGATCCTTATATATAGCCAAAGGAAATAACCCATTCATGTTCGTAAATTATTTCGTATAAATGAAATTGAATTTGCTTCTTTCTTTGTATTTGAACTATTTGAGTTATTTTCGCAATTTATCCGTTACTTAAATAAGTAAATAGTATTTTCCTAAACAATAAATCCACTTATTACGGTTAGTGACTTATTCACGAATATTCCAATACTAGCGCCGCTGAGGGTAATTTTCTCTGCGAACGCACAAAAGCCCTTTTCAGAGTTATTCACTTTGAATTGTTATTATCTCATATCTGATTAAACCTGTTATTACGTAACACCCTTCACGATTTTAACATACATACCTTTTTAGTATTTCCTCCTAAGTTCTATATACTCTGGGAACGTATTAAACTCCTTTTCGGGGCTACTTTTTTAATTCTTAATATCGGGTAATTAATTTCATGTTATTACATAACTGATTTCACAATTTGGGTATTCATAACTTATTGGGAATTCCTGAAAACAAGATCCTTTGTAAGACAGTTCGGTATTCTGTGTGTGTGTGTGCGTCCTTTTGTCTGTGTTTGTTTTCAACCACTGCTTGACAACCGCTAGTGGTGTGTTTACCCCAGACTAAGCAGTCCGGCAAAAACGACCGATAGAATATGTACCGTCCTTCAAAGAACGTACTGGGATCGAATCGTTCGAGCGAAATTCTTCACGGCGGTGCGCCATCATGGCTGTAGTCTAATGACTGAAACCAGTAAAAGATAAAAGATAACTAGCCAGTCAAAAGCGTGAATACGTAAAATATAAGTTAAATGATTACTTTTATTTGATATCACCTCATTTGCGTATGTCGGAGTTCAAAATAAACGGGTGAATAACTTCCATGGCAAAAGCCAGGCGTTTACTTCTGGGATTCGAGACTGACAAATTTGGTTTTATAAAAGGTTTCTACCGAGTTTTTCCTGCAAAATATAGGTCGGAGATTATACAGTAATAAACACAGTACATAACAGTAGCTCCCAACCTGTGGTCTGCAGACCCTGATGGTCCGCAAAGGCAGTACTGGGGGGTCCGTCAACGAGATTCAAAATTTCATATATATATATAACAATAATGAATATCTGGACGAGGTATGAACAGTAACTGAACGACAATGTGAAGTATATTTGCCATCTAAATGAGGCTAACCACTAAAGGTGGATGTTACTGTAGCTTATAGCCCCAGGAGAACATCTTCTCCAGCTGGCTATTGACACCCTTTCTGTGCCCCATCGGTTAGCCACATTTAGATGGCAAATATACTTCACACACGCACGCACACACACACACACACACACACACACACACACACATACGCACATATATATATACTCTTTTACTCTTTTACTTGTTTCAGTAATTTGACTGCGGCCATGCTGGAGCACCACCTTTAATCGAGCAACTCGACCCCGGGACTTATTCTTTTGTAAGCCTTGTACTTATCTATCAGTCTCTTTTGCCGAACCGCTAAGTAACGGGGACATAAACACACCAGCATCGGTTGTCAAGCAATGCTAGGGGGACAAACACAGAAACACAAACACACACACACACACACATATATATATACATATATACGACGGGATTCTTTCAGTTTTGGTCGGCCCGAGGCTATAGTATAAGACACTTGCCCAAGGTGCCACGCAGTGGGACTGAACCCGGAACCATGTGGTTGGTAAACAAGCTACTTACCACACAGCCACTCCTGCGCCTATGAAAGAAGAAGACTAATCAAATATAGCTATATTTAATTTTTCATTGAAAACATTTTCACTGTTCTCGGTTCTGTTAATGGCTAGGCGTTCGGGCGAGTATACTGGCATTGATGTAGCAACATTTGAAATATTATCCAGGTAAATCTAACGGAAGAAGACCAATCAAATTTACGTTGACAAACGTATTTGAAGAGTCCGAAACCTAGGTACTGGATTATCCGATTCTGGGTTGTCCATTTATCGAATGTTCTTCCTAGAGTTAAGACAAATTTTTTCATGTTCCCTGCCCTCACACATCTTTACAAGTATATATATATATATATAATATATATATATATATATATAATATATATATATACAGCAAAGCTTTACTATAGCGTCGTAAATGTATTGACTGCTATTTCCAGTAAGCATTGGTGCTTGTACTACTCTATATTCATATAATATATATATATAATATATATATATATATATATATATTCATATATATTACGGAGATGTACTCGCATAGCAAGTGATTGATGATCTGAGATCGTGTGCTGGAACGAAAACAATTGCAGCGTGGAAGGTGTTTATAAGCCATTTAAGAAACACACAAAAACCGTTCGATTCACTTCAAAATTTAAGTTTAATTTGTCAAAATATTTTCTCTTTCTTTATTACCCACTAGGGGCGACACAGAGGGGACACCACAAGACATTGGGAACATAGAACATTATAATTAATAGTATGGAGAATGAATTTTTAGAATGATAGTGATAATATGAAAGCGATGCTGAGGGCCCCATCTGCCAGCACCACTTACCTGTCCTTCACAACCCTTCGTCACCTATCATCTTCAATCAAAAGTCCCTCTTTTCTTATCACTTTCTCAAATATCCTTTCATACTCTTTTATCTTCTCATTCGAAAATTCCACCTCAATCGCTTTTACGCCCTCATTTACACACATCTTCCTTATGTCCATTACTTCCCCTTCCACCACCAAGTAACTCCCATCTTCTTCCTCATGCCATGCTTCTTTACCAAAGCGTCTTGTTGTGTTCTCATTGTCTTCCTTTTTTTTTTACAAAACATAAAAAATGGGACTTGGGCTCTTGTTTACTCTGTATGTCTGCGTTTTTAGGTTTTCTTGTAGGCGGGGAGTGGGTGGGATCTTTGTTTGCAGGGGAAGGATGGGGCTCAGAGGGTGCGGGTGGTATTTGGGTGGATTGGGGTTCGATAAAGTTCACTTTCCTTCTTCTTTTTCTTTTTTTCCTTACGTCTTCCCACTCAGTTTGGGCCTCCTTCTCCTCCTCAGATTCTTCCTCCTCAAATTTTTCCCGCTCCGTCTCCTCATCTTCATGGATCACTGTTTCTTTTTGTGGGGGAGAGCAGTAGGCTCCTATGTGGCCCCTCAGGCCACACTTATAGCACCTTGGTGCTCTGCCCTCCACCCACACTCTCATTACTAAATTCCCTAAAATTATGCTGTCCGCCATCTTCTCCAGTGCACCCTCCTCTGCTTGAACGCTCATTTCTAGCGTAAACCTTCATTTTTTACGGTCGCTTGTAAAATGTCCGTCTCTTCTTCCACATCTTTTATAATCGCCGCGACAACCCATTCACCCTCTATGTGGGGGGCATCCCTTCAACTCTTATTCTATTTATTCTTTGGTTCATGGAGGATGGTAACAATATTACTTTTTCAGTTTTTATTGTCTTCGTTGCCATTTTCCTTGCTATATTTTTGCTTTCGAACTGCACTCTTATAGTTCCGAACTCGTTTCCTCTCGTCATGAATGTGATTTCTTCCTTCTCTCTTCTCAGCGCCCCCTCAATATCTTCCATTTTTATTATTTCTACTTTCCTGTTATCCTTTCCATATGTCCGGTATTTTATAATCCTCTTCATAAACCATTCTTCTCGTTTCTCTGGTGGAAGTAGTTTTACCTCACCACCTGCTTTAGTTATGTAAGCTTGAAAACCTGGTAATTTTTCTAGGTTTATCTCCTTTTCCTCCGTCGTCTTCTTTTTTGCAGCTCCCGCGTACGTCTTCCCGGTTTTAATATTATTCACAGCGCCGGTCAGCTTGTCCTCAGAGGTCGATGCCTCCGACAAGGTCTCGAACAACCATTCCTCCTCCGACTCTTCCATCAGAGAGGGGTCATCCATATCCTCTTGTCTGTCTCACACAGACAGACAACGGCCGCCAAAACAGAAACAGTATAACACGAAACCGTATCAACAAACGTACAACAAAATTCAACAACAATTTTCCAACTTACTTTTTCTTCTTTTTTACACAATTTCACGAGCGTTCAAAAATAACAACCTATTTCTTTATGTTCAAAAATAACAACCGACGTCCTCAAAATATTTTCTTCGCTATAAGACCGCGACCTGTTCACTGACAAAAACCGTGCTGCACGGATTTTTGTCAGTGAACAGGTCGCGGATTTTAGCGACGAAAATATTTTGACAAATAAACTTAAATGTTGAAGTGAATCGAACGGCTTCTGTGTGTTTTCTTAAATGGCTTACAAACACCTTCCACGCTGCAATTATATATATATATATATATATATATATATATATATATATATATATATATATATGGTCACAAGAGTATTTATCAAAGATACACTGGTTTAATATATTAAATTTTTGAAGAGATAATTCTCCAATAATTATATTATAGAATGTCGCAAAATATCAAACATTTTTATTGAATTAGAGAACAGAGAGATCTAATGTATACAAATTAATATATTAATTAATCAATATATTAACCAATATGTTGATATGTTGATTAATTAATGAATCAATTAGTATCCATTAGATTTCTCCATTTTCTAACTCAATAAATAAAAATATATATATGTGTGTGTGTGTGTGTGTCTGTGTGTGTGTGTGTATTTATATATATACACACACACATGATGATAAGCATATTAAAAGGGATCCGTGGGAAAACCCATTTAAATAAAAGGGGTCCTTGGTAGTGAAAAGGTGGCGAACCACTGGTAAACAGGGTGCTTAGAAAGTAACACCCTATATTTAAATACTAGCAGTATAGCCCAACGTTGCTCGGGTTTGTTTTCTTTTCGACCCCTTAGAATTGGAATTTTTGAAAAGTAAAAATTTTGCATTATGTAGCTTGTTATTCTCTTTAAGTGAACATTTTTCTGGTTGAAATACACCAAAAAATGGCAACACAGCAGTCAAAAAATTGTTAAAAAATAGGGATTTTCATTGAAAAAAAAAACACCGTTTTGATGTAAATAATTTTTGGTGCTAACATGGTCCGATTTGAATTTTTTCTTCTACGGAAGGAAGAGCAAGCCTTCTTCTATCATACTCTCAATTTTGGTCAACTTTCGCCGCAGAGTCTCGTGGGGAGATAGTGTTAGTTGAAGGCTGCCAAACCTGCCACACACAGACAACTTCAGCTTCATATATATAGATTTGTGAATTGTTTATTAAATGTTATTCTTACAATATGGATACGAGAGAAACGCTTTTAACATGAGGTTTTATATAATATCCAGTAAGGGCTCCAGCCATTGCCAACAGCTTTTTCAGTCACCCAGAAAGTGCGTCAACTGATTTTACTAGAAACTTTTGTGGAATTGAACACATAACTTCTCGTATTCGCCCTTCAAGTTCGTCCAGAGTTTTTGGTCTGGTAGAGTAGACTCGTTCCTTTCACCAACCTCAAAGAATGGAATCACAGTTTGTTAAGTTGGAACTACTGGCTGACCATTCATGCGGACCACGACGACCCATCGGTCTCCTGGAAAAGTGGACATTCGGCCATTAGCGAACGACAACAGTAATACGATTACAGATTCGATTCTCATACTTCGAAAAACGAACACACAAAACTTTGGAAAAGAATTACACTTAATAAATAATTTATAAGTATTTTAAAATGGGGAGTTACTTTTCACTCACCATCTATATCTGTGTGTGTGTGTGTGTGTGTGTGTGTGTGTGTGTGTGTGTGTGTGTGTGTGTGTGTGTGTGTGTGTGTGTGTAAGTGTCAAATCTATTTGTTTGTCTGTCTATGTCTGTCTATGTAACCGTTTCTCATCTTTGTGGGTCTCTTTCTCTGATGTCTGTATCGAGTCACTGGAGGGAAAGTAACGAAGCCAAGCATTAGTTTGCTGGAAACCAGGCACCAACAACGAAGTTGTTCACAAAACTAAACAAATAGTTAGAATCAAAGAATGATGTTAAGAGGAGTAAAAGTGAGAATGGGGACAGACGGAGACAGACAGATAGAGAAAGAAGGATGTGATGGTGCAAAAGAGGCAGGGAAAAGAGTCGGATGCGAGGAAAATAGAGGAAATTCGCCAACATATTTTCCCGTAAGACTAGATCAAAAAGAGTTCTCTCCCTTACGCATAAACTAGGAGTTATTTCCCTTATGAAACTTGCCTTGGTAATATATATTGGACCACGCGCTCGCATGAAGAATCACAGAAAGTCCGTGTTATTGTCTATGTATGTGTTTGTGTGTGTGTGTGTGTGTGTGTGTTTGCGTTTGTGTGTTTATGTGTGTGTTGTGTATGTATGTTTGCGTGTGTTTGATTGTGTGTGTATGTGTTTGTGTGTGTGTTTGTGTGTGTATGTGTGTGTATGTGTGTGTATGTGTGTATGTGTTTGTGTGCGTGTGTTTGTGTGTGTGTTTGTGTGTGTGTTTGTGTGTGTGTTTGTGTGTGTGGGGGTGTGCTTGTGTGTGTATGTTTGTTTGTGTGTGTGTTGTGTGTGTGTGTTGTGTGTGTGTTTGTGTGTGTGTATGTGTGTGTGTATGTTTGTTTGTGTGTGTGTGTTTGTGTGTGTATGTGTCTGTCTGTGTCTGTGTCTGTGTGTGTGTGTGTTTGTGTGTGTGTTTGTGCGTGTGTGTATGTGTGTGTGTGTTGTGTATTCGTGAACTTGCATAACAGAAAAATGAAAAAGGAATCAGATGGCAGTTTGTAAGGGAAATAACTCCTGTGTGCAGATATAGGGGAGATAAATCTTACAAGCATTGCGGTTAGTCTATTTCAGATGAATTTATAATGGAAAGTGGCGAAACGAGCAGAATTGTTAAAGCGTTCGGTAAAATTGTTATAGTGATTTTTTTTCCTGCGCTTTATTTTCTGATTTCAGTTCCCACCGAGGTCAACTCTACATCGACCATATGTTCTTCTCCCTTCCTTGTTTATAAATTTCTTTTTTCTATTGATGCAGTGTATAAAATTTTCAATTCTCAACTGAAAATAACATTTTCAAGAGATCTTTTGTTATATATTTCTAAGAAAATTTTTTAAATAAATAAATAAATAAAACCTAGCGAAATCGCCCCCTCCCCAAGGTTTAGAACTGTGGCACCATGAATCATCCCTGTCATCACATTTCGAAAACTATATCCGTCTTCGTTTTCGATATCTTTCTAAGAATATATTTATGTAAAACCGAGGAATGTCATGGCGAAACAAATAGGCATTGAAATAGTGCCAAAGTCCCTGAGTGCTTAATCAACAGCGATCTCGGCTGAGATGGCATTGACATGGGTGCTGGTGGGGGGGGGGCACACCAACAATAAACTCTATAGGGTTCGTATGATGAGCTTTAGTTTACTCAGAAATTTCTGACACGGAAATGGAGATTTTATCATCTTATTCTTTTACTGTCATATGGTGTCACCTGGAGAATTCTTACTTTCTGTTGTTTTGTCGTCTCCCAGTTCAAAATATTTTATTGTGAAAAGTCTGGTAGATCAGATTACAACAAAATAGCGAAATGGCATGGAGAACCGTCTCGAAGCACTAAGATTCTCTTACTTCCAACGCTAATTTCAGCCTGAAATTATTCGTGCAATTAGAAAATTACTATTTGTAAATCTCATAACGAGATATATTCAGCAACAGTACTTTGGAGTAAAGACTGTTGCCAGCATAACATGGCAGTCCTCGTTTAGGACGAATGTTGCTGTAATTTAGCCCTAGGAGACATCGTCTCCAGCTGGCTATGCGTCACGATCTGTGTCCTTATATTTTCGAACAAGGGCACAGATCGTGTCATACAGCCAGCTGTTGATGATGTCTTCTGGGGCTAAATTACAGCAACATTCGTCCTAAACCAGGACTGCCATGTTATGTTGGGAAACAATCTTTATTCGTGCAATGTTGAAATCATATACTCATCATAGATCCCAAATGGAATTGGTTGAGTATTTGAGCATAAGGTAGAACATAATGCAGTCATTTACTCCAATCCTCCGAGTTCAAATCCCTCCGATGCCTGCTTTCCAGGACAACTAAGATGCTAAGGCAATAAACTCGGTATTATTAATAAAAATAATGCGAATCTTTTAATCTTAAAGAATCTACTTAATAATACTCTCCTTTTTTTCTTTCTTTCTTTCTTTCCTTCTTTCTTTCTTTCCTTCTTTCTTTCTTTCCTTCTCTCTCTCTCTCTCTCTCTCTCTCTCTTCTTTATTCTCTTTCGATTCCCTTACTTTCTCTCTATCTCCATAAATAGTTATATTTATAAATAGTTATAAATAGTGTCACTCGAACTTGATAAAGCTATAATTAATAGGTTGGATAATATTGGGGGTGGGAGGAAACATTTGCATAGAAATAAAAGTCGAATATTCACCGTGGGACTCGAACACACATTTTCTTCTATTGGCTGCACATCTTTCCTGGCTACATAAGACATGTGGTTTCGAGTCCTATGAACAGCCTTCGTTCTTTTCCCCACCAACCAACGGAATTTTTAATCCATTAATTACAATGCTACAATTTATAGATTGAACTGCTTTGAGTTCTTCCTTAAAAAACGATGTATTTCATATTTCTTGAAGCTTCTTAAAAACAAAATTATAAAAAAATATATATGATATAAACAAACGTAATCTTTATAAAAAACTCGCTCTTCGAGGGTTGCGCCGTCTGTGCCATTTGACCCGATCAACCAAAGTGGGCGACAAGACTGGCCCTCATTGTATTACTGGTACAACTCAGTCTTGCCAGCTGAATGGAATGGAGTAACGTGAAATAAAGTGTCTTGCTCAAGGACACAACTCGCCGCCAGGAATCGAACCCCCGACCTTAGGATCGTGAGTGGAATGCCTCTAACCAGTGAGGCACTGGACTTCACAAATGCATGTTTAGGTTTATGCAAGGAACAAAATGGTTAAAACATATCCGACAATATATTTTACGAATATGTTACGTATTGGTAGTCGATGTAAAGCAAGGTAATGTGAAAGTTTCGCAGAGACAGGTGTAACAGGTAAACGGAGTCGATTTAAGAGAGAGGTGGGGTGGGGGAAGAGAAATACACAGTTTATAAGGGACAAGATAGAAGAATAAAGAGTAAAGGTATTTAGAATAATATATATTTCTTTATTGTCCACAGGGGGCTAAACACAGAGGGGGCAAACAAGGAGAGATAAATGGATTAAGTCGATTAAATAGACACCAGTGCATAACTGGAAGTTATTTAATCGACCCCGAAAGGATGAAAGGCAAATTCGAGCTCGGCGGAATTTGAACTCAGAACGTAGCGGCAGACAAAATACCTATTTCTTTACTACCCACAAGGGGCTAAACACAGAGAGGACAAACAACGACAGACAAACGGATTAAGTCGATTATATCGACCTCAGTGCGTAACTGGTACTTATTTAATCGACCCCGAAAGGATGAAAGGCACAGTCAACCTCGGCGGAATTTGAACTCAAAACGTAGCGGCAGACGAAATACCTATTTCTTTACTACCCACAAGGGGCTAAACACAGAGAGGACAAACAAGGACAGACAGACGGATTAAGTCGATTATATCGACCCCAGTGCGTAACTGGTACTTAATTTATCGACCCCGAAAGGATGAAAGGCAAAGTCGACCTCGGCGGAATTTGAACTCAAAACGTAGCGGCAGACGAAATACGGATAAGCATTTCGCCCGGCGTGCTAACATGTCTGCCAGCTCACTGCTATAGTTAGAATAATATAGGCAAGAGAATAACGTTCACAACTCAGGATATGGATGTTGTCCGGTACTTCCATGAGGGTAGAGATCCAGAGTTCAAATCCCAGGTAAATCTAGGCGCAGGAGTGTCTGTGTGGTAGGTAGCTTGCTAACCAACCACATGTTCCCGGGTTCAGTCCAACTGCGTGGCATCTTGGGCAAGTGTCTTCTGCTATAGCCCCGGGCCAACCAATGCCTTGTGAGTGGATTTGGTACAACGGAAACTGAAAGAAGCCTGTCGTATATATGTATATATATATGTATGTGTGTATGTGTTTGTGTCTGTGTGTCTGTGTTTGTCCCCCTAGCATTGCTTGACAACCGATGCTGGTGTGTTTACGTCCCCCGTCACTTAGCGGTTCGGCAAAAGAGACCGATAGAATAAGTACCGGGCTTACAAAGAATAAGTCCCGGGGCCGATTTGCTCGACTAAAGGCGGTGCTCCAGCATGGCCGCAGTCAAATGACTGAAACAAGTAAAAGAGTAAAAGAGTAAGAGAGTATTTTGGCAGCATTTTAAACTGATTTATTCATATTTTAAATGTATATATAGAGCGCGAATGTAAGTACCGATCAACATCCATATTCTCTGGAATGAGTTATGAACATTATACTCCTGATACTCCTGTCTATATTCTTCTAACTACTTTTACTCTTTATTCTTTTATTTTATTCCTTATAAGCTGTGAATTTTATTCCTTGTAAACTGTAAATTTTCCCCGTCTCAAGTTTTCATTCCACGTCTCTGATGACAGAATGTCCAGTACGTGGATAGGCTAACCATTCAGTTGGGTTATACCAGAAACAGCTGTTAAGACTTCAAATTCACCTTACCCTAATTAAACTATTCTAAATGACTTGAGATATTCGTTTGCCTTGGTTTGGAGTTTTCCTCTAATATAATATCTACCTGCTATAAGGGAACCCTAATACGGATCCTTCAATCCAGCTTCAGTTGTGATCATGGAACCTAGCTGACGACCAACTATAGCACTTACTCAGCAGCGTACCTATTCGCTTAGATTACCTCTGAACTAAACCCCACATATTCTGGGTGTCTGTCTGTCCCAACCCACAAACGGTGTTGGTGTGACGACGTCTCTATAAATTAGCGGTTTAGCAAAAGAGATCGACAGAATAAGTACTAGGCTTACAAAGAATAAGTCCTGGTGGTCGAATTGTTCGATTAAAGGTGGTGCTCCAGCATAGCCTCAGTCAAATGACTGAAACGTGTAAAAGAGTAATATATACTCTTTTACGCTTTTATTCTTTTACTTGTATCAGTCATTTGACTGCGGCCATGCTGGAGCACCGCCTTTAGTCAAACAAATCGACCACCAGGACTTATTCTTTGCAAGCCAAGTACTTATTCAATCGGTCTCTTTTGCCGAACCGCTCAGTCACAGGGACGTAAACACACGAGCATCGGTTGTCAAGTGATGGAGGTGAGGTGAAAAAATAGTCACACACGCGCACACGCACACACACACACCACACACACACACATATATATATAATATATATATATATATATATATATATAACAACAAATTGAGGAACGGCCATAATAGGCCGTTCGACCCACTAGAGAAAGCAGCCAGGGCTTCAACCGCAAATAGTAGTAATTCCGTAAACAGAGGAAAATTAAAAAAACATTTACCCTGTTCATCTTTAAACAATGCATTGTTTCAGCGTTTTTTAATGGTAAATCAGCCTGATTAAATTAAATCAAGTCAATCTTCCAAAGGCCAACGCAATTCATCAGTAAAGAGGCCAAGAGGGAGAGAAATTACACGAGGCAGCTATCTTAATGCTTCGGCAATATCTGACCTAAAATTTTCAAAATCATCGTACTCGCGCCAATTTATCGGCAGCAAATATAAGCTGCCGATTCCATTTCGGAATTAATCAGAAAATTATCAATTATCAATATTAGGGTAGCAAAAAAATTCAGCAGAAATTGTTTTGCCACCAGCGGTCTAGTGAGAAAAAGGAAATAGTCATAGACAATTAATAAATTCCTCAATTTGTTGTTGAATTTATTAATAGTCGATGACGAAGAGAGAGTAAAAAAATTTGGGGATATCAGAAGCTTGCTTCCCAACCACATGGTTGCTTGTTCAATCTCACTGCGTGGCATCTTGGGAAAATATGTACTAGGATAGCTTCGAGTAAGCAAAGCCTTGTGAGTGGATTATGTAGACGGATAGGCGGAGTCAAATGAGTGAAACAAGTAAAAGAATCTATACATGGATATAGGGAGAGAGAGAGAAAGTGGACGACATAAGATTCTCAGAGTTGCCTCCCTTGTTGTACAGTCAATGTCTGCCAAGTAAAGAACCAGCAAGTTTCTTAATTGTGTTCAATTCTATTCTCAACTAGTAGTATCGCTTATATATAACTTATATATAACTATATAAGCATTTTTAGAGATGTAAAGTATAATAGCCATCTCAATATGGCTAACCACAAAGGGAGGGGGTGTTACTGTAGCTTTTTACGTTCTGAGATTTAATAATAAACTTTTAGAGAGTTACTTCCCTTATATATGCCAAAAATGCATTAAAAATGGGAAAAATTGATGGTAAATAATTTTTAAAATCGTAGACTCACCGTAGACACGCGCTAATACCCAGAAGGGCTCGATATGAATCACGACTATAAGATACCCGGTTTTGGTTACACTGCACCGCAAAATGTGGGAGTAGTTAGGAATCTAAATCGTAGGAGACAGACAGCACACAACCTCACTTTTATATATAAAGATATTTCATTTGTTAGATTTTAGAAGAAGAATCCACGGCATTTTTTTTTAATAAAAAAAATCCAATTTGCTTTGTTTATTTTATTTGACATATAATTAACATATTTTCTAATAAATCGAACCCACATAATTTTAGAGTTTAATAATTGATAGAAAGACTTACATCTCTTCGAATTTAATTCTCTCTCTATCGCCTTGTCTCTGTCACCTTGTCTGTCTGTCTGTCTGTCTGTCTGTTCTGCTTGTCTATCTGTTTCTCTTTTTCCTTTTACTTTCTTTCTTTCTTTCCTCTTTTCTTTCTTTCTTTCTTTCTTTCTTTCTCTCTCTCTCTCTATCTATCTCCATTGGCTTCTTTCCTTTCTAGGTTCATCACACGCCAATACACACACGCACACATACACACAACCACACACACACACGTATATATATATTTAACCCTATTATCTCCCCTAATTTCGCTCTTGCGTCTCATGTTTGATCTTTGACTTCTGGCCGAAATCAGATCGCCATGTTGATTCGCTAGCTTTTGCAGGCATATATTTTTTTCTCTCCTTCTTTCTGTGTTTTTTTTCTCTGTGTATCTTTCTGTTGAAGAGCGTAGGCTCGAAACGTTAAAGACTTGTTTCATTTATATTTCCTGAGCGCCATACTAATACAATTGTTTGTTTGTATTCCACCTGCCTTCGTCTTTTGTTTATTTCCGTAAACCTGCCTTCGTCTTTTGTCTATTTTCATAAAGCTTACCGTTATATATTACGCGCTCACGTGGTCTCACTTTCATCCTATATTCTACCAACACCACTATCAACTCTTACCTCTACATTGGATTTTCTTTACCCCTTGGATACTTACCATTGGCTGCACCTCTCTTTCACGGATCAAAGTGACTTTGTTATTGATGTGAAATCCTTAAAAAATATACCACGACGTCTATACATTTCTAACCTTGAACTCTCAACCTTCAACTTGTTCGCATAAACTGTCCCGTTCGTTTTATTTTTATTTTCTCATATATTACCCCCTTTTTTTACATTCATTTCATGCTTTCCACATTTTCCTGCAGTTTTGTCCTCCTTTCCGTCGTTTCTTCCTTCTCTGGATGTCCATACTCTGTTTCCTCTGCCTGCACCCCCTTTTTTTGCCTCCCCCTCTCTCTGCTTCCCTTCTTTCTTTCCTTTTTCCGTTTGCCCCATCTTCTCCCTCTTTATTTTCTGCCCCTACCGCTTCTTTTATCTAGTTTTTTCATACGATTATTTTTTTGTTGTTTTTTTTCGAACGTTTGTTTTTTCCCCTTTTTTTCGCTATTCCATCATGCCTACCTCCTCACTATCCATCATGGTCCTACCTCCTCACTATCCATCATCGTTTGAAGGATTACCTCCGCCGTCTCCCCTTAAACTGTGTTCCGCCGTCCATTAATCTCTCTCTACTTCTTTAAAAAAAACCCGTTTCTCTAGCCATGTCTCTTTCCTAAGCCGCTGCCTACATCACCGACTCATCCCTAAAGGTTTCCGCCTCCACTTCCACCCTGCTCTCCACTCGGATTCTTCCATCTTATCCATACTCCGCACCACATCTTACCGCCTTATGCGGGCCACCATTCGCTCCAATCTCTCTAAACTACATACCATCAACCGCCTTCTTCCTCCTGCTTTCCTCACGTTTTTCTCCTCTCTGCCGCCTTTCTATGCTCCAAACACGCTACGCTTCATTATCCATTTGAACCACCTCTTCCATCAATTTCTTTCCGATACCAAACTTCGTAAACTCCAATCACTCCTCCATTCCACCACACCCGACGCCACCACCCCAACTCCTCCACTACCCTTCTCCCCTCCCGATAGGCTCCATCCACCCACACCTAACCCCACTGCCCCACCCAACAACCCCTTCTCCCCTCCTGATAGGCTCCCTCCACCTACACCTAACCCTACTGCCCTTCCCAACCACCCCCACACACCTCCCCAATCCCTCCCCCTCAGACCTCCACGAGCCCTACCACCCGTCCTACTTCTATTCCACCCACCCCTTCTCCACTTCCGTCTGTTGTTACCATTCCCCCCGATCTTCCCCTCTCTGCGGCGGAACGCTCCGTCCTTAGTAGGGGTCTGCGTTTCATTCCCCTCACTCCATCCTGTAAGGAATTCCAGACGCGAGTTGATGTCCACAGCTTTGTGCGCCGCGTCCGGTTGGGTGCGCATTACCACGACTCACCACCCACATCCAACGAAGAGGACTGCTTCACTGACCTGGGCCGCCGACCATCCCCGTGGACGCCTGCCCCCGGCCAGTTCCTAGCAGTGGATCTTTTCGCGGGCGCTTGTCAGCGTGCATTGGAGCGGTTCAAGTTCTCCAGGCGCCAACGCCACCTCAACATCTCCCCGGCTGAGCTCTCGGCTCTTCGTTCCCTCCAACGGCGCGCTGACATTATCATCAAACCGGCTGACAAAGGTGGAGCTGTAGTGGTGTGGGGCGCGGACCTCTACAGGGCCGAGGCTTTCCGCCAACTCAATGACACCTCCTTCTACTCCCCTCTGTCCTCTAACCCTACACGTAGCTACCAACAGACGGTATTCTCTACTGTCCGCGACCTTATCTCGTCCTCCCGTCTCCCCCACACCGCATCCAATCTAATTGTGCGAACCCCACGTACCCCCACCATTTACTTCCTCCCCAAAATCCACAAGCCCAACAACCCTGGCCGCCCCATCGTCTCCGCCTGTAACTGCCCCACGGAGCTCATCTCTAAATACCTCGACCGTGTCCTTGCCCCCTAGTGGCATCTCTTCCCTCCCACATCCACGATACCAACCATGCTCTCCGGCTTTTCAACTCTTTCTCCTTTCCTCACGGCTCCTCCAAAATCCTTTTTAATATGGACATTCAGAGCCTCTATACCGTTATCCCTCACCACGAAGGACTGCAGGCACTTCAACACTTTCTTGACCTCCGCTCCAACCCTGAACCTGACACCTCCACACTCATTCGTCTGGCCGAACTTGTCCTTACTCTTAACTGCTTCTCGTTCACGGGCGAGTTCTACCATTAGGTCTCAGGAGTGGCCATGGGAACGTGAATGGGCCCCAACTATGCGAACCTGTTCGTTGGCTATGTTGAGGCCCAAATATTCTCTAATTTCACTGGTCCCACTCCTGAACTATATGGTCGTTACATTGACGACATTATCGGTGCCACCTCACTCTCCCGTGAACATCTAGATTCCCTCCTCTCTTTTGTTCAATCTTTCCATCCAGCCCTCCACTTCACTTCCACTATCTCCTACACCTCTGTCTCCTTCCTCGACATTTCGGTTAGCATTCTTCACTCCACTCTTACCACCTCCATTCACTACAAACACACAGACTCACACTCTTACCTCAACTTCTCTTCCTCCCACCCAGAACACACCAAGCTTTCCATCCCCTATTCCCAATTCCTCCGTCTACGTAGGCTCTGTAGTGACGACCATGACTTTAGGACTCAGTCTCAACGTATGGCTCACCACTTCATCCTACGTGGATACCCCCTCACCACTATCCACACCGCCCTTGCCAGAGCACTTCCGTGGACCGTGTATCTGCTCTCTCTCCCCGAACCCGCCCTGTAGTCTCCCGCCTCCATTTTCCCCTCACTTACCAACCCACGACCCTACCTCTCCAACGCACCATTCTTCGAGCTTTCCGTCATCTCCAGTCCGACCCGTCCACTTCACACCTCTTCCCTAACCGACCCCTCCCCTCTTTCAAACGAGCCCATTACCTTCGAGACCTTTTGGTCCATAGCTCCTTCCCTGACCCTACCTCCCAACCTGGCTCGTTCCCCTGCTCCCGCCCACGTTGCCGCACTTGCCCTTACCTCTCCAACACCACCCTCCTCACTGGCACCCATCATCGACCCTTTCGCATCATCACCTGCACCTCCAGCAATATTATCTATTGCGTCTCTTGCTCTCTCTGCCATTCCCTGTACATCGGACAAACGGGACGCCGCTTGGCTGACCGGTTCGCGGAACACCTTCGTGACATCCACCTTGCGAACGACACACCGGTTTCACGCCATTTCCGCTCCACCGGTCACTCCTAGCAACACCTGTCTGTGTTCGGTTTGTCCTTACACAGAGGCTATCCGGATTCCCGTTTGCGCCGTGAACAGGAATTAATCTTCTCTCTTCGCTGTTATATGTCATTTGGTCTCAACTCTCCCCCCTCCTCATCTAACCCCCTCTCCCCCCTCCTCATCTAACCTCCCCCCGACCCCTACTTCTCTTCAGCCCTTTATCCTTTCACCCCTACTCCTCTTCCCTTCTTCCCTCTTTCTCCCTCCCTCCTTCTTCCCTCTTCCCCTTCCCTCTGCTCCCTCTGCTCCCTCACTCCCCTTCTCTCTCTCTCCCCTCTCCCTCTATCCTCCCTCCTCCCCTCCCCTCCTTTTCTCCTCTCCTTCCTTCTCTCCCCTCCCCTTCCCCCTCTTCTTCTCCCCTTTTTTCTCCCCCTCACCCCTCCCATCTCCCCCTCACCCCATCTCCCCTTACCTCCCCCCTCTTCTCCTCTCTCTACACTACACCATACGACTTTACACATCACATCATATATACATACACACGTCTAGACCTCTCATACGCACTAATACTCTCTCATACACACACACACACTCTTCTCATACACACACACACACACACACACACACTCTTATGTTTGAGCGGGGGTCATTCAACCCTATTATCTCCCCTAATTTCGCTCTTGCGTCTCATGTTTGATCTTTGACTTCTGGCCGAAATCAGATCGCCATGTTGATTCGCTAGCTTTTGCAGGCATATATTTTTTCTCTCCTTCTTTCTGTGTTTTTTTTCTCTGTGTATCTTTCTGTTGAAGAGCGTAGGCTCGGAACGTTAAAGACTTGTTTCATTTATATTTCCTGAGCGCCATACTAATACAATTGTTTGTTTGTATTCCACCTGCCTTCGTCTTTTGTTTATTTCCGTAAACCTGCCTTCGTCTTTTGTCTATTTTCATAAAGCTTACCGTTATATATATATATATATATATATATATATATATGTGTGTGTGTGTGTGACCGCGTGTGTACCGTTGGCGATTTTTTTTCCTCTGTCTTCCTTTCTCTGGATCTTTCCTTCTCCTATGTTTCCGACGAAGAGCTCCGCTCGAAACGTTAAATCCTCCTTCTTTCCTGAGCGTCCAATAATACTATATTTGTTCCACGTCCTCGCGTTGTTGTGTTTTTTTTGTGCTTTCTTGTTTGGATTAACTTTATATATATATATATAAATATATATAAGAGATAATGGTGTCATTGAGACCCAAAGGCGTCAGGTAATGCAGAATAAGTGCTATAGACAGACCATAGTTAAGTTCCAGATTCGGTAATTTTGCGAATAAGGGGTTCAACGTTGGCACTACGTCAGCATGTGTATATAAGAATATTTTGCGTAATGAGATAAAAAACCAAGGCCGTATAGATATTAGAACATTTATATGTGCGCGACATGGTGATCTCATATCAAGATAAACAGCACATGACCTTGCATGTGGGGCCGGGTTAGAATTTTCTTCTGGTCGAATAACCCATCCCGCTCAAAAGGTCCCTGAATAAGGGTTGTTTAAGGATGTTGAACGAACCAGCCATGTTTCCAGAGGTGAATTATCCAAACCACCAAATTTCCCTTTCAACACCAGACTATGATGCTCCCCCACAACTTCTGCTCATGGTCAGAGATGCACATATCGTCAGCCAGTAAGGGAAGCCATTATTATTATTATTATTATATTATTATTATTATTATTATTATTATTATTATTATTATTATTGTTGTTGTTGTTGTTGTTGTTGTTGTTGTTGTTGCTGTTGTTATCATTATTATTATATTATTATTATTATATTATTATTATTATTATTATTATTATTATTATTATCATCATCATCATCATTATTATCATTATCATTATTATTATTAATATTATTATTACTATTATTATCATTATTATTATTAGCATCATCATCATCATTATTATTATTATTATTATTATTATTAAGGCGGTGAAATGGCAGAGTAGTTGGCACATCGGGCGAAATGCATAGCGGCATTTCGTCTGCCGGTACGTTCTGAGTTCAAATTCCGCCGAGGTCGACTTTGCCTTTCATCCTTTCGGAGTCGATTAAATAAGTACCAGTTATGCACTGGAGTCGATGTAATCGACTTAATCCCTTTGTCTGTCCTTGTTTGTTCCCTCTATGCTTAACCTCCGTGTGGGCAATAAATACATAAATATATGACTGGAAGATATTATGAAGAAGAATGAGGATATAAGAACCGATATTTGACCTTTTGTAATATTGTTTCTTCTCTGTTTGTGGAATTACTATGAGTTAATCTTTACATTGCACTCTCCTATTATTCTTTTCTACTCTAGGCACAAGGCTCGAAATTTTTTCTGGTGGGGGGGGGGAGTCAAATAGATCGATCCCAATACGCAACTGGTGCTTAATTTATCGATCCCGAAAGGATGAAAGGCAAAGTCGACCTCGGCGGAATTTGAACTCAGAACGTAACGGCAGACGAAATACCTATTTCTTTACTAACCACAAGGGCTAAACACAGAGGAGACAAACAAGGACAGACAAACGGATTAAGTCGATTATATCGACTCCTGTGCGTAACTGGTACTTAATTTATCGACCCCGAAAGGATGAAAGGCAAAGTCGACCTCGGCGGAATTTGAACTCAGACAAACGTAACAGCAGACGAAACGGCGCAAAGCATTTCCCTTATTGTTAACCAACTGATATGCAGAAGTAGATTACGAAAATCATTTAAATACGTTCTCACACTTTAATAAACCACGATGTGAAATAGTTATTGACGTAGGCGCAGGAGTGGCTGTGTGGTAAGTAGCTTGCTTACCAGCCACATGGTTCCGGGTTCAGTCCCACTGCGTTGCACCTTGGGCAAGTGTCTTCTACTATAGCCTCGGGCCGACCAAAGCCTTGTGAGTGGATTTGGTTGATGGAAACTGAAAGAAGCCCGTCGTATATATGTATATATATATGCGTGTGTGTGTTTGTGTGTCTGTGTATCCCCTTAGCATTGATTGACAACCGATGCTGGTGTGTTTATGTCCCCGTTACTTAGCGGTTCAGCAAAAGAGACCGATAGAATAAGTACTGGGCTTACCACAGAATAAGTCCCGGGGTCGAGTTGCTCGATTAAAGGCGGTGCTCCAGTATGGCCGCAGTCAAATGACTGAAACAAGTAAAAGAGTAAAAGAGAGTTACCTTCACTGGCCAAAAAGAAAGGCAACCTAAACTGTTATAAGAATCAATACTTACGTTGTTATGTCTTCGTTAAATGAAGGAATTTGGTGTCTTTTTACAGCAGCTGACGGGTTTCCGTTCCAAGTAAAGAAGAAACAGCAAAATTAGGTCATTGCTTGCGATCCAAGTAGTTTCTGCTAAAAGCCAACCCAACGATCAGGTTGCTCTGTGATCTGTCTCACTTGGTTGGTGATGCTAACATTAGCTAAGAATTAGCTAAGTAGACACAGTATGTGGTCTGGTGAATTTATTATATATCATACATGATATCCTGTTATATATTTGTTATATATCATACATGATATCCTGTTATATATTTATTATATACCATACATGATATATACCATACATGATATCCTGTTATATATTTATTATATCATACATGATATCCTGTTATATATTTATTATATCATACATATTATCCTATTATATATTTATTATATATTATACATGATATCCTGTTATATATTTGTTATATATCATACATGATATCCTGTTATATATTTATTATATACCATACATGATATCCTCTTATATATTTATTATATACCATACATATTATCCTATTATATATTTATTATATATTATACATGATATCCTGTTATATATTTATTATATACCATACATGATATCCTGTTATAATTTATTATATACCATACATATTATCCTATATATATTTATTATATATATACATGATATCCTGTTATATATTTGTTATATATCATACATGATATCCTGTTATATATTTATTATATACATACATGATATCCTCTTATATATTTATTATATACCATACATATTATCCTATTATATATTTATTATATATTATACATGATATCCTGTTATATATTTATTATATACCATACATGATATCCTGTTATATATTTATTATATACCATACATATTATCCTATTATATATTTATTATATACCATACATATTATCCTATTATATATTTATTATATATTATACATGATATCCTGTTATATATTTATTATATATCATACATGATATCCTCTTATATATTTATTATATATCATACATGATATCCTCTTATATATTTATTATATATCATACATGATATCCTGTTATATATTTGTTATACATCATACATGATATCAGGCGAATGAGAATGTTGCTAAATATTCAGAGCTAAACTTAGATTGGAATAACAAAGATTTAGAGCAGGTGACAATGTGGTGATGTGTTAGTCTTTTGAAAGACATACAGACATAAATTCCACAAAACTTTCCCGATAGTTATAAGAATATGTGTGACTATTTATGGTATTTATGTCACCACATATACTCAGATATGTATGGGGACGATCGCTATAACATGATATACTTATGCATATTAACCAAACAACAACAATATCAATATCAATTTCGTTGCTCTGAGTTTTGAGTTACCCTTTTTCAAATGGATGGAAGATATTTTTAAGTTTATATTAAAAGTTATCATTCAAAATGTTAAACGTTTGACAAGTTATTAAGATATAAAAGAGGTAATGTGAAAAATCAATGAGACATTTGCCAAATATGGCAAAAAGAAAGATGAAGTAGTAACGTAAGAAAAAGTGAGAAAGTAAAGAACATATAAACCTAGAGAATTCTAAAGAAACAAACGAATTAACAAACATGCTTCTGTTCAGCTTTGAACTACGATAACAGACGAAAAATTTTACTTTTTGGGAAAAATGTTGTGTTTATTGTTGGGGAGTGTGTTAGCGAATAAGAATTTTAAGTAGAAAGAGTCAGGAAAGTGGGTGCAGCTCATAAATTTTAATTTACAGTATGTTGCATTGTAGAATCCATAATGAGTAGAAAGAAGGTGTGTTTATTGGGGAAATGTGATTATTGGAAAATAGCATGAAGCACTAGAAAGGTTATCGTATTAAGAAGTCCCAAAGCGAAAAAGAAATGTAAAGTTTATGATAAGCAACTGCCTGTTACTTTATTGTAAAGATTAAGTTTTATCGGGAGAAAGAGAGGGAGACTCCGACAGATAGACAAACAGACAGATAGACAGACAGCCAGACAGACAATCAGACAGACACATAGATAGATATAGATACGTCGAGAGATACATAGGCAGTCAGACAAACTAGCAGAGGGATAGATAGATAGATAGATAGATAGATAGACAGACAGACAGACAGACAGTTAGTTAGTTAGTTAGTTAGTTAGATAGATAGATAGATAGATAGATAGATAGATAGATAGTAGATAGATAGATAGATAGATAGATAGATAGACAGACAGACAGACAGACAGTTAGTTAGTTAGATAGATAGATAGATAGATAGATAGATAGATAGATAGATAGATAGACAGACAGACAGACAGTTAGTTAGTTAGATAGATAGATAGATAGATAGATAGATAGATAGATAGATAGATAGATAGATAGATAGATAGATAGATAGATAGATAGATAGATATAAACGTAGATAAAACAGATTGATGGAATTTGTAAGAGATGAATGCATCTAACTTTCCAGAATGTTAAGTAAACGGAGGGAGGAATAGAACGAGAAAGAGAGCCACAGTTTTATAAAAAGGGGGAAAGGAAAAGAAAAAGAATAGTGCGGCGGAGAAAGGATATATATTGAGAGTAGAGTGGAAACAGGTGATCGTAATTGAATGGAAAATAATACGAATAATGTTTGAAGGTAAACAAGATTCTATAGAGACATTGAAATTTATTTTGAAATTATGAGGAATGAAAAAGTCTATTTTCTAATAATTCCCATTCTGCCTCGAAACACATTTAGATAACATTTAGTCTTGAATGGGGACAGAAAGAGAGAAAGAAGAGCTAGTGATGGTGGGGAGGAGTATTCGGATTTATGGAACGTAGGAATAGAAAGGAAGTCACAACACGATAAAGAACGGAAAGAAAGGGAAAAGAAAAAGAAAGATGAAAGAAATCTACTGAATTGTCGCATAAATTCGTTGGAGTTTTCGTATATTTTAATCCTTATTCTTCAACGACAATTCTAACGAATCTGGCAATAATATATTCTCCTTCAATAAGGCGGCGAGCTGGCAGAACCGTTAGCACGCCGGGCGAAATGCTTATCTGTAGTTACGTTCTGAGTTCAAATTCCGCCGAGGTCGACTTTGCCTTTCATCCTTTCGGGGTCGATTAAATAAGTACCAGTTACGCACTGGGGTCGATATAATCGACTTAATCCGTTTGTCTGTCCTTGTTTGTCTTCTCTGTGTTTAGCCCTTTGTGGGCAGTAAAGAATTAGGTATTTCGTCTGTCTTTACGTTCTGAGTTCAAATTCCACCTAGGTCGACTTTGCCTTTCATTCTTTCGGGGTCGATAAATTAAGTACCAGTAGCGTACGGGAACCGATCTAATCGACTGGTCCCCTCCCCCAAAATTTCGGGCCTTGTGCATAGAGTAGAAAAGAATATATTCTCCTTCGTTGTTGACGTCTTCTTGCCAACGTTCCACAAGCCTGTTTATGCCTTGATGGTAGAAATCACGGGGTCTCGACTCGAAGAATGCATCGATCCATGTTTCAATTCCATACCGTTGTTGAACGAAGCGCTCCGTAAACTGCAGGAGAGCGACCGAAAAAAGGTCATAATTTATTTACAGGCGCTATAGCAGGAGAATACCACGGATGCAGAAGAATTCCCCAACCGAACACTTCAATAGCGATTTGGGAGTGAGCGTTGTTATGTAGAACGAGCTGACTGTGTCGCCGTGTCGGGTTTTTTGGACCCACCGAGTGAAGGTGACAGAGCAGACCATCTACTGGACCAATTCTCGAGTGGAATTGTACGGATACCCGTGGATGAGCTCCTTCAATCAATCGTCATTGAACTGAACAGGTCAGCCAGAATACAGAGAGACTGCGCGGTCAAATTTCTCCTTCAAACGTGGAAATCATTTCTGTGCAGTTCTGTCAGTAACAGTGACTTCTTAATTCACCGCACAAATGTATCGAACGGTTCTGACAGCTTTGGAATCTTGACTGAAAGTGAGGGGAATCAAGTATCGAAAATGCTAGTTTTTTCTGTTTGCAAATACCAACGTCATAAAACTTAAAAGTTGCAAAATTTATTCAAATTTCAAAGACAATAAACCAAAGTTGTTGAGGAACAACAGAACCACAAAAGACCTTGATATACAGTGATAAAAATATTTTTTCTCGTTAATTCACATAAAGCAATTACCAAATTTATCTGACAGCCCAATATTGATATATATGCGCGTGTGTATGTATATAGGTATGTGTGTATATAACCTATATAGTAGATATATAAAATGTAGCTATTTCTCTGTAAATTGAAAAAAATGATGAACAGCCTTAATAGATTTTCAGACATTATTGAGGTTTCATCAGCGACGTCTGTATTAATTTGAGCAATGGCGGAGATATAAGTTGCCAGTTCATTCGTATATTCAACAATTTCATTAGATACTGAGAACTAGCGCAGCTAATTTGCATATCATAACAGTTAACACTTTATTTAATATCCGGGGCCTGTCATGTATATGTGTACGTATATGTGTGTCAGTATGTATGTTGACATTACATAGAAGACAATTGATCCATGCTAAAAATAATTGGGTTTTTTTTATCCAGGCAAGCACAAAGCCAACAAGAATGAAGGGTGGGGGTTACATCAACCCCAGTACATGACTGGTACTTCATTTTATTGAGCCCGAAAAGATGAAAGGCAAATTCAACTTCGGTGAGGTTTGAGCTCAGAATACAAAGACTTATAAATGCAACAAGATATAAAAGGATGTAGACGTGCGTGAAATTTATAACCAAATTCTAGGAAACGAAAAGAGAAAACAAACCGTTTTACTAATTCAATAATAGTTTTTAGGGTTCAAAATAGCTTGAACAACAATTAGCTTGTTGAGGACACTTTAATACAAAATGTCAGCTAAAAAAAGCTACCTCTAACTATTTTCGGAGTAGAATATTTATAGAATTTTGAAGAATTTCCATAAAAGATCAAAAAATATTCCAAGATATTTCTCCTATAATATTACAGAGTATTCATCCTGCAAGTAGTAAAAAGACTCTTTGGATAAACTTGTTTTAATGCTGAAGGGAATGAAATTGGAAAATGAACTTGAATTTACCGATGGAATCTTATACATTTTATTTTAACTTCATGTTTAATTTATATTTATATGTTTTTCATTTATTTATTTATTTATTTATTTATTTATTCTATTTTGTTTGTTTTAAAGCAACTATCAAATGTTTTCCCTTCGCTGGCAATCTATACATACACATATATAGACAAACAGACAACGAGACAAACAGACACATATACATCCATACACGTATGTATAAATGTGTATGTATATATGAATATATATGCATATTCTTTATATTATTGTGTCTCTTTATTTTCCTTCATTTCTTATTTATTATTCAACTCTTCTTAAACTTAAATTCATTTCCATCTCCCTCTTTCCTCTTCCTCTCCCTCTCTCCTCTTTCTCTTTCCTCTGTTAACCCTCCACAAACTTAATATATTCATGTTATTTTTAAATTCATTTCCAATAATTCATTTCCCTATCCTTTTAGTTCTTCACATTCTTGCAACAAACATAACGGTAGGCTCGGCGGCCTGCACCTTAGAGTTAGACCTGATACCTGTTTGGAAGAAGTTTGGCTGAAGAAATTGTTGTCTATTCTGACAGTCAGAATTTGTAGGATGTCGAAGTGTGTGTGTGTGGAAAAGCAGTAGAGATCAGAGATGCTGCAATCAGTGGTTATAAAGATCGATAGCAGGAAGAGCGAGTAGTGTGATATAGAGAGCCAAAATCGAAGTTGAAGGTACATCTGTTGTACTTGAGTACCTCAGGTTCGAGTTGTAGGGGTTTACAGATGACATATCTATAGCTGCTGGTATGTCTGAGGAAGTTTAAGAGTAGAAATTTAGAATCTGTGAAACGCTCTAAGAAATTCAGGCCTAGTCTAAAATTGGGGGTCCAAGTTTGTGTGTCTGACTAGAAAGAGGAATATGGGAAGTCTGCTATTTCTGTGATGAAGTTGGTTTTACATTTGGTAACGAACCTTCAGTACTTGGAGTTATATGTTCAGATGTTGAGAGGATCTTTCTGATCATATCCAGAGAATTGCATGCGGTGCATGAGGTTCCGTACATGTTTCCTTGTTTCATAGGGTTCACACAGTGGGGACACCTTGTTTAGTATCCTAACTAGGTCTGCTATCAGTGTGTTGATTTTCATGTTGTGTGACGAAGCTGAGTTCTTGTGAACAACATATGTTGAAGCTATGGGTTTCATGTATTAGGTGTAGAGGAGCTGCACTCTGTTGATCACAGTCTCTAACCAAAGTTCAGTATCAAGTACAGGGAATCTATTGTTGGAGTGCCTAGTGGGGTAATCTATAGTTACCTTGATACTTTGGTGGATGGAGTTCACTATGTGCTGGATGCTCTCCATTATGCTCCTCTCGGTTTCTACCCTGCAGTTACTAGAGTTTGTCCTGACTGGAAAATTAATGACATTCACACACCTACATTAAAGCAAAACAGTTGTGGATTGTTCTGCTGAGGATCGTTTTAGTTTCCTACACATAAACATGCAGAGCATATACATATACACAAACATGCACACATGCATACATATATATATATATGCATACACGCACACAAATATATGCATGCACATACATACATACTTAAGTGTATGCGCACACACACCCGCGCACAATAAAGAAAAGAGAACACAGTCCGATAACGAACAGACTCAACGGCTATTGGGAAGTTTGCAATACGTAACGAAAATTTTGGTAAAAATAAATAATAAATCAGACCGGTGAATGTGTTAAATTAAGGCACTAAAAGAGAATGGCTCTCCCCAGACACAATAAAATATGCTTCAACACACGAATTCAAATAAAGAATCTTGCAAACCAAATACAAAACCGAAATATATATACACACACACACACACATATATATATATATATATATATATATATATGTATGTATGTATGTATGTATGTATGTATGTATGTATGTATGTATGTATGTATGTATGCATGTATGTATGTATGTATGTGTGTGTATGTATGTATGTGTGTGTGTCTGTGTGTGTGTATGTGTGAGCGTATACATATGTATGTATGTATATATGTATGCATGTGTGTGTATATGCATGTATGTATATGTGTGTATGTATGTATGTGTGTGTATGTATGTATGTGTGTGTGTGTGTGAATGCGTGTGTATTTATATATATATGTGTATGTATGTACGTATGTATGTATGTATTATTATGTATGTATGAATGCATGTATGAATGTATATATGTATGTATGGATGTATGAATGTGTGTGTGTCTGTGTGTGTGTATAAATATTTGACTGCTACCATATTGCAGACATATTTGTGTGCGTATATATATGTATGTATGTATGTGTGTGTATATGCGTGAATATATGCGTGTATGTATGTGTGTGTGTGTATGTATGTATGTATGTGCTGACATGTGTGAGCCAATGATCGGCTGCCGATCCTTAACCCTTCTAAAACGCAACGCTTGCATCTTCTCTAAATCCTCAACCATCAAACTCCAAACCTATGAAATATTATTATTATTCATTTCCTCCAACATCATAGCGACACCAATGAACCATGTCTCTCTCTCACAACGAATTAATCTCCATGTTGGTAATACTCGATCGTCGTATCATGGTAGTAGAAGTAGTTGTTTAACCATTGGCAGCTTTATGGGTTGTGAAGCTTTGACTATGCACGTATGGTCGCTAACAAGTAATTTGTGGAGGTTTCTCCCTCAGATCTTCTTCAAAGCGAAGAGATGTTATGAATATTAAATTAACGTGAGGTCCATGGACATGTAGAAGATCTTACATACAAACATGGATATTACGGGATTCCGCTAGATGACCGTGCATATTTAAAACTGCATTCACAGATAAATATGTCGCTCAAATCGTTTTCCATGCATACCTAAAGATGTGTTGCATATTTTATTGTGGCAATCGTTTGCAATTTAAAATACTCAAAACGAGTTTAAACCACGTGGATAGCCATATTACGTATATCATGCATAAGTTTACCTAAGCAGGTATTTTCTCAAAGCAGTTTTCTTTGTATCTGGACAATATCACATTATATTTCTTTACTACCCACAGGGGGCTAAACATAGTGGGGACAGACAAAGGGATTAAGTCGATTACATCGACCCCAGTGCGAAACTGGTACTTTATTTATCGACCCCGAAAGTATGAAAGACAAAGTCGACCTCCAATAATACCACATGAACAATATTTTGAATAATTTCAACAACTATGTTCTATGTGAAGATGACACTGTAGACGAAAATAACTTTTGTAACGTGAGTGGCATGGTTAACTTGACTTTTCGTATGAAACAGCCTGTGTCCATTAGAAAATTTAATCTAGTGTAGCTTAAAATTTAAATTAGTTTTTAAATTAACTTCTTAATTAAAATTTGCTATGGAAGACTTGAATTGCTCTGGATAATATATTACTCAGCGCTCTTTTGTTGTTCCTTGCTTTAGGAAATTGTATTTTTAGATTAAGTGTATGGGTTAGATTAGAATGGAGAGAAAGAAAAACGGAATGGGTAGAATTAATGTTTCCATCTTAAATTATTAGTGTTGACTTTTTGTATTCCGGGTGGTTTTATTTGGTAATAATGCAGGGGAAATAATAATATTCTATACATTTTATCATATTGATTATGTATCTATGGCACCAGTCGGTCTCGAAAGACCCTGGGCCTGCGCCTGGAGAATTTTGTGTCAGCTGCTGATGGTTGTGCTGAGTCTGTTGTGGCTGCACAATCCCACACGGGACTGGCAGTGTTGCATGCTGTGGCTGCATCTGAAGATGCTCTCCATCGATGCTACTGCATCACGAAGGAGGAGCCGGATGCATTGCCAGCTGCTGGAGAACTGCACAGAGCCGGAAGGCACCGGAATCGATGGTATTCCACCAGAGGTCATCAGGTGTGCCAAAGGAGTTCTATATTAATTAACTCCGTGTTAAATATCTCTATTTCAGGTCGGTATACTTATTTAAACCTTTCGCTGCCATTGGCCGTCGACAACTTACCTCCATTTCTTTTTTTACTCTGGTCTGTAACTTACATTTTTTTTCTCTCTTTGTTTTTTTCTGTGTCCCTTTCTGTAGAAGAGCGTAGGCTCGAAACGTAAAATACTTCTTCTATTCCTGAGCGTTAAACTAATGGATGGAAGCACTCCGTCGGTTACGACGACGAGGGTTCCGGTTGATCCGAATCAACGGAAGAGCCTGCTCGTGAAATTAACGTGTAAGTGGCTGAGCACTCCACAGACACGTGTACCCTTAACGTAGTTCTCGGGGATATTCAGCGTGACACAGAGAGTTACAAAGCCGGCCCTTTGAAATACAGGTACAACAGAAACAGGAAGTAAGAGTGAGAGAAGGTTGTGGCGAAAGAGTACAGCAGGGTTCACCACCACCGCCTGCCGGAGCCTCGTGGAGCTTTTAGGTGTTTTCGCTCAATAAACACTCACAACACCCGGTCTGGGAATCGAAACCGCGATCCTATGACCGCGAGTCCGCTGCCCTAACCACTGGGCCATTGCGCCTCCAATTATACTAATACATCTGTTTGTTTTGTACACCACCGATCTTCGTCTTAGTTTTTTTCGTAAATTCTTCCAAAGCTTGTCGGTTTTGGATATTCCTCCATGCTGCTCTACTTTGGTTTTCTTTTTTTTTTCCTTTTTCTAGGTAAAAGTGTTTGCCCTACACAAGCCTATGTTTAACTCTGGGAAAAAGGTAACCCACATTTGTCTGCCCCGAATCCTTTGTCCTGTATGGGAAGCCCTACCAGAAGCTTGCACTCTGCTGCCATAGCTCTCAGGGTCATTGAGACATGCAAGCCACCGCACTGCAACAAGGACTGGACCGAGGGGTGGATCATATGGGTAGATCTCAGAGAAGATGAACGCAATGACTATCAGGTCTGGTTCATGGCCAAGGAAAACAAGGTAAAGACTCGTTGGTGAAGGCCACTAAAGGACTGGCAAAGGATTGTCTCACTCATACAGTCGTTGTTTTACTACACGTACACACATAAATATACATGCATGCACATAGACACATACATACATGCATACATACATACATACATACATACATACATACATACATGCATACATGCATACATGCATACATACATGCATGCATGCATACATGCATATATACATGCATGCATGCATACATGCATACATACATACATGTACGTATACATGCATACATACATACATACACACATACATGTATGTATACATGCATACATACGTACATACATACATGTATGTATACATGCATACATGCATACGTACATACATACATGCATGTATGTATACATGCATACATACATACGTACATACATACATATAGACATACACACATACTTACATATAGACATATCCTGTTGTTGATGTTGAAATTCCAATGAAGGAACCTTGGGTCTAGGTTAGAAATCAGTTCTCTCTTTATTGGCAAGAAATCTTGAAATAAACTGAATAATGACATACATACACACACATACTTACATACACACACATACATACATACACACACATACATACATACACACACATACATACATACATACATACATACATACATACATACATAAGCGATTCAGCTGAAAAAATTTTTTTTTAATGAAAAATATTTTACGGAAATTGCCGAACAAATACTATCAGCAAATACTATCACGTATCGCCTACTTTCTCCGAAAGATTGTTTTGCATGGACGAGAAACAGCATCGGAATAAATTTCAGAAATTAAATTTCCTAAAACGCTGGGCACCGAAGATGTATTCGAACCAAAAACAAACAAACAATAATCCGGTCTTATGAGGCAGCGAGCTGGCAGAATCTTTATCGCGCCGGACAAAATGCTCAGCGGCATCTCATCCGATTTTGCCTTTCATCCTTTCAGGGCCGATAAAATAAGTACCAGTCGAGTACTGGGGTTGATGTAATGGACTTAACTCCCACCTCCCCCGAAATTTGAGACCAAAATTTGAGACCAATATTACTGTCTTTCCGGTAAAAATTACGAAATTAGGTTTGTAGTGTCAGTAGTAAATATGATAAGCTTGGGCTGGACCTAACACAACGGATTCGTTTGTCTCACAAGAATTGGTGGTGTTGGTGGTGTTGGTAGTGTTGGTAGTGTTGGTGGTGGTGGTGGACTTGGTACTAAATGGCACAACTAAGGCCATATAAAAAATATTCCCCGGAGGAGCAATGACTTACTCCGGAACTCTCAGTTATACGAGTTCTCTTTTCTCATTTCTAATTGATTCGCTTGTCATTCCCGACCATAAACCCTTGATACAGTTTTTGCCATGTATCTAGTTTCCAAACTCATTCCTGTCACTGCAGCCATAGTAAGACATTGCAAATGTGAAGATCGCAGAACTAAAAAGGAAAAAACAGAAACAAACCAGTTGTTGTTGTGCTCGAACCATCAATGCTCCGAAGATGGAATAGGTTTCAGCATTCCCAATTAATGAATGAAGAGGCACATGGCTTAGAGGTTAAGGTGTTAGAGTGATGATCGTTAGATTGTGGTTTCGATTCCTGGACCGGGCGACGCGGTTGTGTTCTTGAGCAAAACACTTCATTTCATGTTGCTCCAGTCCACTCAGCTGGCAAAAAGGAGTAACGCTGTGACGGACCACCGTCCTGTCCGGGAGGAATATCTATACACCAGAGAAACCAGAAAGCCGGCCCTGTGCCCCTTACTGTTGTGTAGGTTAGCCATTCTCAGCCATTGAGTAGCCTCTATTCAACAGCTAGAAATAACTGCGAAATGTCTTTTGATTCATATTCTAACGTCTTAAAAATGATTCTAGAAACGTAGATCAAAATACTCTTAAGGATGGTCCTGGGTGGAACTTCTTTGATTAAAGGTTTGATCATTCTGGAGTTGTCGTCAACAGTTTTCCAGAATTTTAAAAATTCTTACCGGTTGCTGTTTTACTTCCCAATTATTGAGGGTCGGAGAAATGTTGATTACCTATCTCCTAATTAGGGCATTCAACTGGTTCTCTCCCTACCAAAGTCATGACCGCGTTCTACTGAGGGAAACCCATAAAAATAATTGCTAAGAAATATGAAATGAAGATCAAGGATCGCAAAGCATGATATTAGCATAATCATGGAAGAAGCACAGAGAGAGAGAGAGAGAGAGAGGTGGGAAGGGAGTGTATGTGAGAGAGAGAGAGAGAGAGAGAGGAGAGAGAGAGAGAGAGAGAGAGAGAGAGAGAGAGGGAGTTGGTTATATATCGCGTATAAGCTACAGCGCAGTTTTGATTCGCCATAGAAATAATCTCATCTGATATTGGTTTATATTGAATTGTGGGGATATATCGAAATGGAATCTCATTACTTTCAGCAAATTAGAAAGTCTTTGTGCCTCGCAAAAACAAAGCCAAGTATTTGAACGAGTAGGGGCAGAGAGAAAAGCTTAATCTATGGAGGCCTCCATCGTAGTTTATTATCTTATTTCGTTGGATCGTAACCACGTCAATACGTATAGAAAATCTATATAATTTTCTATATGTACACATCATATATTATATATAATAACAAGGGTGACAGATAGGGGGACATATGAAACGACGGTTTACCGGATTTAAATATGCTCCTCTACGTTGTGTGAATTCAGATCCTGTCAAAGGGGAATTAACTTTCCATTCTCTCTGTTCCATTAAAACAAATACTAATAAAGTAGTGGACCCCAAAATGTATGGCCGAGTATCTATGTTAGATATCCTTATACATAACTACGCAGAAGTTACTGTTATTATGGTTATTATTCCGCCGAGGTTGACTTTGCCCTTTTATCCTTTAGGGGTCGACGAAACAAGTACCCCTCCCCTGAAATTGCTGGCCTTGTGCTAAACTTTTAAATCATTATTTATTTCTTTATTGTTCATGGGGGGTGGTGCTAAACATAGAAGGGACAAACAAGTACAGACAAACGGATTAAGTCGATTACATCAACTCCAGTGTGCAACTGGTACTTATTTAATCGACCCCGAAAATGATGAAAGGCAAAGGCAACCTCGGCGGAACACAACGTAGCGGCAGACGAAATGCCTATTTCTTTACTACCCACAAGGGGGTGGTAAACACAGAGGGGACAAACAAGGACAAGCAAATGGATTAAGCCGATTACATCGACCCCAGTGCGTAACTGGTACTTATTTAATCGACCTCGAAAGGATGAAAGGCAAAGTCGACCTCAGCGGAATTTGACCTCAGAACGTAGCAGCAGACGAAATACCTATTTCTTTATTACCCACAAGGGGCTAAACACAGAGGGGACAAACAAGGACAGACATAGGTATTAAGTCGATTACATCGACCCCAGTGCGTAACTGGTACTTAATTTATAGACCCCGAAAGTATGAAAGGCAAAGTCGACCTCGGCGGAATTTGAACTCACAACGTAACGCAGACGAAATACCGCTAAGCATTTCGCCCGGCGTGCTAACGGTTCAGCCAGCTCGCCACCTTAAAAATTTGAAACCATTATTATTATTATGGTTATTGTAGTGGAGGCGAGTGGCTTAGTGGTTAGACTGTTGGACTCATGATCGTAAGATTGTGGTTTCGATTCTTGGAGCGGGTGATGCGTTGAGTTCTTGCGCAAAACACTTCATTTTACGCTGCTCCAGTTAATTCAGTTGGCAAAACTCAAAGTATGTATTCCTGATGGGCAATACGTATGTCATGGAAACTGGAAAACCGGCTCTTATGAGTCGGCAGGACTCGCGAAGGATTTGGGAAGGAGTGTCGTATATGGCCGGGTGGCTCTTACACTGGAATGACTTACATGTCCTACATGAGTGAGGCATGGGAAATGGCGGGATACAGGAACTCAAGCGGCATTGAAGATAATGATGGATATATCGATGAGTAGGACGTGAAAAACCCTCGTTAGAGGTTTTTGAAACCTCATCTTATTGCATTATTTGTAGTTGTTTATAACCTCAATTGTGTGTTTAAAAAACATGTTAAGTAAGAGGTTTTAGTGCCTCCTTCTTGTAAGAGGTTTGAAACCTCATACTGATTTTTGAAAAAGAGAAAATATGTTTTCGAGAAAATCCAATCGTCTCTCATTTATTCATTTTATTTCATTTTCATTCATTAATGTGTTTGTCCAGCCCCCAAAGTTACCCAATCTTTGTACTGTCTATATGACAAATTTAATGAAATAAAGTAGCTCGCTTATCAACCACATGCTTCCGTGTTCATTCCCACTGCGTGGCACATTGGGCAAGTGTTTTCTACTGTAGCTATGGTTGATCAAAGCCTTGTGGGTGGGTGGATATGGTAGGCGGAAACTGAAAGAAGCACGTGTGCGTGTGTGCGTGTGAGTGTGCGTGTTTTTTCCCCCATCATCACTTGACAAATCATATTGTGTTTACGTTCCCGTAACTTAGCAGTTCGGCAAAAGAGACCAAGAGGATAAGTACTAGGCTTACGAAGAATAAGTCCTGGGGTCGATTTGTTCGATTAAAGGCGGTGCTCCAGTAGGGCCACAATCAAATGACTGAAACAAGTAAAAGAATTAAAGAAGATATATATATATATATATATATATATATATATATATTATATATATATATATTCGGAGACCCCCTTCGGTCATGAATGACCATGGGATTGCACCTAGAAAGTTACCCTGCTAGACACAAGTCCGGGCGAGGTTGTTTATGGAAGACCAGCAGTCGCCCATGCATACCAGCCTCCCCTCTCCACGCCACCAGTGTTATCCAAGGGAAAAACAAAGGTCGATACAGCTTGGCACCAGTGACGTCGCAACTCATTTCTACAGCTGAGTGAACTGGATGATCTAGCAGATGTTTACGTGTCCATATACGTAAATATTAACAAGTGAAACTAATTAGTACAGAGGTAATCGGTTTTTTATTTCGTATATTTTAATTCGTCTTGCTTATTTGCTGATTTTTTTTTCCTTGAGAACACATTCTTCGTGGAAAATGGCGACTTGACGTCTATATCTAGCATACAGGCTGTCCACTTTTAGTGGTCAGTCCTCTAAATTATATAGTATTTCCTGTGTGTGCAGTTGTTAGATATATGGCTGCTACTGGTTATTAAATGTTTAAATTCTTTCTGAAGGACCGTTGTAGAGCTGCAGCCAAGTACATTATAAACGCCTGCTGAAGGTGATGCAAAAGGATTCTAGCCAATCCTATACAAGAGACACCTCTAAGTACCCTGCCGTTATAAGCGATATCTCGGGAGGCAAAAACGTGTTATTCGCATGTTTTCCCATTCAATGCTGCGCCGAGAAGACATTGTATATCAAGATGGAGTACTCACATGTATCTATTACTTACATTATATGCAGAACGTCTGCAAACCTATTTGGATTTAGCAGTTAAGAACGAGTACACTGGCCAGTCAAGAAACTCTTTGTAAGAGATGAAAGCAGTGTTCATACTGACAAGTAATGTTTAACGCCACCGAAACACGGCTGTTTCCTTGGAACAGAGAATACTCTCATTTTGATACCCACGAAGGTACTCTCTCCAGCTGGATTATGCAGTGCGCTCTACACTCAGTATATATTGCAAGCAGGGAGAAACTCTTTACTATTTTAGCCGACAGACTAACCTACCGTACAGTCACTGATCTTGTAACAAGTGAACTAGCTTCGATTGTCCGTAACTGTGACTGACGGTGCAGGGTAGTACCTGCATTGCTAGAAATAAGAGTTAAAATCCCTTAGAGCCACAAAAAAGCATATGTCTATGCTCTGACGGGGGAGCGAGAATCACTGTAATACTCTCGTTTCGCTTAAATTTAAAGCCCATCAATGATAACTACTTCCTTTTTGGTCTTCTATTGCGTATAGCTGCCTACGTCATTTTACACAAACACACACACACACACACACACACACACACACACACACGCAAAACACACACACACACACACACACACACACACACACACACTATATATATATATATATACACACAACAACATATACAATCCATACAAAACAATCACATTTATATATATATACATTATTTACATTTGACGGATATTTGTCCTCATCTTGTTTGTTGTTGACACAGCGTTTTGGCTGATATACTCTCCAGCCTTCATCAGGTGTCTTGGGGAAATTTCGAACCTGGGTTCTCATTCCTAAGGTATTTTTTAAATATTCTTGTTGTTGTTATTATTATTATTATTATCATTATTATTATCATTATCATTATTGTTATTATTGTTATCATTATTATTATTATTATTATTATTATTATTATCATTCATTATCATTATTATTATTATTATTATTATTATCATTATATATTATCATTATTATATTATTATTATTATTATTATTATTATTATT
>NC_042999.1:8681334-8686334 GCF_006345805.1 Octopus sinensis | reverse complement strand
GGCAAAGTCGACCTCGGCGGAATTTAAACTCAGAACATAGCGACAGACAAAATACTGATAAGCATTTCTCCAGGCGTGTTAACGTTTCTGCCAGCTCGCCTTCTGTGTTGGACTAATAATCATGAACAGTGATGGAAGTTTCTATTTTGCCAAATATCGGTTTCAGATTTTGGTAGAAAGCTATTAATTTCGGAGTTAGTCAACTACATCGATCTTAGTGATCAACTGGTACTTATTTCATCGACCCCAAAAGAATGAAAGACAAAGTCAGCCTCGGCGGAATTTGAACTCAGAACGTAAGGATGGACGAAATACCTATTTCTGTACTACCCAGAAGGAGCTAAACACAGAGAGGACAAACAAGGATAGACACATGGATTAAGTCGATTATATCGACCCCAGTGCGTAACTGGTACTTTTTTAATCGACCCTGAAAGGATGAAAGGCAAAGTCGACCTCGGCAGAATTTGAACTCGGAACGCAGTGGCGGACGAAATACATATTTCTTTACTACCTACAAGGGGCTAAACACAGAGAGGACAAACAAGGACAGACAAAGGGATTAAGTCGATTATATCGACCCCAGTGCGTAACTGGTACTTTTTTAATCGACCCTGAAAGGATGAAAGGCAAAGTCGACCTCGGCAGAATTTGAACTCAGAACGCAGTGGCGGACGAAATACCGCTAAGCATTTCGCCCGGCGTGCTATCGTTTCTTATTTCTGTACTGCTCACAAGGGGCTAAACACAGAGAGGACAAACAAGGACAGACAAAGGGATTAAGTCGATATATCGACCCCAGTGCGTAACTGGTACTTTTTTTAATCGACCCTGAAAGGATGAAAGGCAAAGTCGACCTCGGCAGAATTTGAACTCAGAAAGCAGTGGCGGACGAACCGCTAAGCATTTCGACGCCGCGCATTTCGCGGGTGCTATCGTTTCTTATTTCTGTACTACCCACAAGGGGCTAAACACAGAGAGGAACAACAAGGACAGACAAAGGGATTAGGTCGATTATATCGACCCAGTGCGTAACTGGTACTTTTTAATCGACCCTGAAAGGATGAAAGGCAAAGTCGAACCTCGGCAGAATTTGAACTCAGAACGCAGTGGCGGACGAAATACCGATAAGCATTTCGCCCAGCATGCTATCGTTCTTATTTCTGTACTACCACAAGGGGCTAAACCCAGAGAGGACAAACAAGGACAGACAAAGGGATTAGGTCGATTATATCGACCCCAGTGCGTAATTGGTACTTTTTTAATCGACCCTGAAAGGATGAAAGGCAAAGTCGACCTCGGCAGAATTTGAACTCAGAACGCAGTGGCGGACGAAATACCGATAAGCATTTCGCCCAGCGTGCTATCGTTTTATTTCTGTACTACCCACAAGGGGCTAAACAAGAGAGAGGACAAACAAGGACAGACAAGGGATTAGGTCGATTATATCGACCCCAGTGCGTAACTGGTACTTTTTTAATCGACCCTGAAAGGATGAAAGGCAAAGTCGACCTCGGCAGAATTTGAACTCAGAACGCAGTGGCGGGCGAAATACCGATAAGCATTTCGCCCAGCGTGCTATCGTTTCTTATTTCTGTACTACCCACAAGGGGCTAAACACAGAGAGGACAAACAAGGACAGACAAAGGGATTAGGTCGATTATATCGACCCCAGTGCGTAACTGGTACTTTTTTAATCGACCCTGAAAGGATGAAAGGCAAAGTCAACCTCGGCAGAATTTGAACTCAGAACGCAGTGGCGGACGAAATACCGATAAGCATTTCGCCCAGCGTGCTATCGTTTCTTATTTCTGTACTACCCACAAGGGGCTAAACACAGAGAGGACAAACAAGGACAGACAAAGGGATTAGGTCGATTATATCGACCCCAGGGCGTAACTGGTACTTTTTTAATCGACTACGAAAGGATGAAAGGCAAAGTCGACCTCGGCAGAATTTGAACTCAGAACGCAGTGGCGGACGAAATACCGATAAGCATTTCGCCCAGCGTACTAACGTTTCTGCCAGCTCGCCGCCATCTTCTTACCAAATATTCTTTGTAAAACTACCTTCACTAAACCGCCCCCCCATGAAACGAGCGTAGGCGAACCCCGATATCGAGGTTTATGTGATGGGGGCACTTCTCCTCTTTGCTCTCCTTTATTGGAAATTCAACCTTTGATAATGAAGACTGTGAGTTAACAGTAACTTCATTTGCAATCTCTTCGGGCCGATAAATTAGTGTCAAGATGACAAGCCGTAGCGGCCATTAAAAGCAAGATATACGATATGTTGCTTCCATTTTGACATCGGGAAAACAATATGCAGAAATAATAAACAACAGAGAGGAGAAAAAAATGTTTTTTCTTCAAAACAGAAGAGAAGAGAAAACCTCAAAAGAGAGAATGTCACAACTCGAATGATTGAATGTCACCGGGAGGAAAAATGGAGACAGTTGCACGAGTTGGTGGTAGATTTATCGTGTGTACACACACGGATGACAGCGTGGACACACACGCACACACGCACACACACACACACAACTACGTACACACTCACACCAAGCCATTGTGTATGCGTATGATTATGAAGCGGTTTAATATGCGTCGTTTTTACTGCGAGAGAAGAAAGCTTAGAGAAAAGTTCTACACGACTCTTGGCTACTATTGTATTTCTATGCAGTTATTGAACTGTGTTCGCTTTATTGCATAGTCATGTGCTCGTTTTATTGCATAGTCACGTGTTCAATTGCCCTGTGGTGTATTTCTTATATTTTATAGTCGTCTGTCTATTTTGCTGCATGTGAAGGCGCGTGGCTTAGTGGTTAGGGCATACGGCTCACGACCTTACAGTCGTGAGTTCAATTCCCGGCGACGCGTTGTGTCCTTGAGCAAGACACTTTATTTCACGTTTCTCCAGTCCACTCAGCTGACAAAAATGAGTAGGACCTGTATTTCAAAGGGCCGGCCTTGTCACACTCTGTGTCACACTGAATCTCCCTAAGAACAACGTTAGGGGCACGTGTGTCTGTGGATTACTCAGTCGCTTGCACGTTAATTTCACGAGCACGTTAATTTCCGTTGATCGTATCAGCTGGGACCCTCGTCGTCGTAATCGGCCGAGTGCTCCTAAACCTATTTTGCTGCATAGAAGTATGTCGGTTTTATTGCACACTCGTCTTCGTATAACTGCATAACCGCATCTGTTTTATTGCTTATTCGCATACCTCTTTTATTGCATAGTCGAGTCTGTTTTATTGCATATTCGTTGTGTTTGTTTTATTTCATTGTTCCCCACCCCCTTTTTTGCATAGTCATATGTTTGTTTAATAGAAATGGGGAAGATAGAGAAAGTGCTATTATTAAAGGAACGAAGCTAAGCAATGTATTAGTTTGATTGTATCATAACTTGCAACAGCAGTCACAGTGGAGGCGCAATGGCCCAGTGGTTACGGCAGCGGACTCGCGGTCGGAGGATCGCGGTTTGGATTCCCAGACCGGGCGTTGTGTGTGTTTATTGAGCGAAAACACCTAAAGCTCCACGAGGCTCCGGCAGAGGATGGTGGCGACCCCTGTTGTACTCTTTCGCCCCAACTTTCTCTCACTCTTTCTTCCTGTTTCTTATCCCCGACTTCCTACGCAACCGCTGAGCCTGGATGCGCATTCATCCGTCCGTCGATGCTCTCAATGTCGGGGGTTGACCTGCTTTCTCTTCTGTGGGTCTTACGAATAGCAAAGGACCACGTTTCGGACTTCTCTCCCACTCTGGGGACGAAGACCGCTTCGCTCAACAGTAACAGCAGTCACAACTCTGTATTCCATATCATTTTTCCAACCCAGACGAGGAGCACGTATTTGAAACTTTACATTCTTCACTCCTCATAGAAATATTAACTTACCAAATTCTTCATGGATTCCTTATTTGTGGTTTAGATCATCACCAGTTTCTCCGAATTCCACAATTCTCTGAATCAAGAATGAATTTTTGTTTTATACAAATCCAGAAACATGAAGCTAAATCCTTTTCGAAAACATATTATTTAAAATTGGCCAATGACAAGCAATGGCTTCTAAAATAATTCCTGATACTCAGGAGAAACAATAAAAGGTTTCAGATCTTTGTGTTTCGAGTTAGGTTTATGGAATGAGACGAAGTGAAGATTATAGAAAGATGAAGGTCGGTGTTGAAAGGAAATCTCCTCGCGTGGTCTAGAAGAATTGGAAACGAATCTGTTGTAGCGATATATTTCTTTACTACCCACAAGGGGCTAAACACCGAGGGGACAAACAAGGGCAGACAAACGGATTAAGTCGATTACATCGACCCCAGTGCGTAACTGGTACTTAATTTATCGACCCCGAAAGGATGGAAAGGCAAAGTCGACCTCGGCGGAATTGAACTCAAAACCGTAACGACAGACGAAAGATCTATTCCTTTATTAGCCACAAGGGGCTAAACATAGAGGGGACAAACAAGGACAGGCATAGACATTAAGTCGATCACATCGACCCCAGTGCGTAACTGGTACTAAATTTATCGATCCCGAAAGGATGAAAGGCAAAGTCGACCTCGGCGAAATTTGAACTCAGAACGTAACGACAGACGAAATAGCGCTAAGCATTTCGCCCGGCGCGCTAACCTTTCGGCCAGCTCGCCGCCTTTGGAAACGAAACTGTTGTTACAGTTGAAGGCAGGAAAGAGAAGTCACTGCATGTTTACATCTTTCTCACTTCCCTTGTGGTCATTACCGCTACAAACTCCAGCCAAAGTGGAATGGCTTGAACTATGAAGGAAACAAACTTTAAACTGCCCTACTACAACTCAAACGATAAAGCACTGCGTGTGGTTTATCGATGTGCTTCATATCTAGACGAGGCATCGCAGCACAGGATAGTTCTCATTTTGGGTGAGGGAGGAAATGTCGGCTGCGACAAAAGCTGTGAAACCGTGTTTACCGATGTTACAAATAAAAACAGATTTTTATAATCTTAATTAAAAGG
>NC_042999.1:8675879-8681234 GCF_006345805.1 Octopus sinensis | reverse complement strand
ACTTGTAATGTACGAATTAGCCGCTCAGTTTCACTTTCTGAAAATCCCAGTTTATCCAGATTCTCCTTTAAGCATTTACTAACAAAACCTAGTGTTCCAATATTATTCGCCATGATAGATCGCTAGCCATTACATATTCTTTATTTTCTCTCCTTGTTTCTTTCTGTGTTGCATTCTCAAAGAGTTAAAATTGAGAAAAGAACCTTTTTAGAAAGTGGAGACCATAATAGAAGTCTGATACATATGTTATCCATACATACATGCATACATTTATACGCGTAAGACAAACTGGGGTAGTTAGAGAGAGAGAGAGGCAAAGAGTGAGAGAGAGATGGGAAAAGAGTGAGAGAGAGAGGCAAAGAGTGAGAGAGAGAGAGGGGGGGAAAGAGTGAGAGAGAGAGAGAGGTAAAGAGTGAGAGAGAGAGAGAGAGAGGGAGAGAGGCAGTAAACTACAGATATTATGAGGAAATGTTTCGTAGTAGGACCAAGTCTGCAAGATTTAGAGTATAATTCAAATAATAGTTATAAAATAATAGCCGTTCCGAATGTTAATGACTGTCGCATTTAAATAATGAAATACAAAAATCTTTCGGGACATAGTATAACACACACACACACATACACACACACGCATACGTCGTAAAACACCAGGCAGAAACACTGAGAAATATGAGGTGGACAGAATCTGCGAGCAAAATATGGAAACGCGCAAACTGACAAATTTAATCTAATATAATGGTAATATTTGAGAATTCCATCAAGAATCTAATTGACGTTGTAGATATGAGTAGATTATTGGAGGTGATAATAAAAATTATTGTAATGATATCTGATACAACAATTTCGTTCGATTAAGAGCAATTGGAAATGTCTTTAGCATCTGGTCGGTGGACATTATCAAATTGTGTGTTATTATAAGTGTGGCGAGTTTAAGTGAGAGTTGTCTGACAGCAACAGATCAAGACTAACCTTTGTGTGTGTGTGTCTGTGTATGAAATATATATCCATACACATATACATGCATGTGTGTGTATACATATATATATATACATACATATATTTATATACATATAACATAGAGAAGCACACACACACACACACACACACACACACATATATATATATATATATATATATACACGCACGTATGCACATACCACACACACACACACACACACATATATATATATATATATATATATATAACATACACACGTACACACACACACATATGTATATATGACACAGTTATATATTTATTTCTTTAGTGCCCGCAGGGGATAAGCATAGAGAGGGTAAACAAGGACAGACAAATGGATTAAGTCGATTATATCGTCCCCAGTGCGTAACTGGTACTTAAGTTATCGACCCCGAAAGGATGAAAGGCAAAGTCGACCTCGGCGGAATTTGAACTCAGAGCGTAGCGGCAGACGAAATACAGCTAAGCATTTCGCCCGGCGTGCTAACGATTCTGCCGCCCTATATAGTTGTATATTACCATCTCAATACAATATCAGAAATTGTCGCAACTATTATTTATATTTCTTTACTACCCACAAGGAGCTAAACACAGAGGGGACAAACAAAGACAGACAAACGGATTAAGTCGATTACATCTACCACAGTGCGTAACTGGTACTTATTTAATCGACTCCGAAAGGATGAAAGGCAAAGTCGACCTCGGCGGAATTTGAACTCAGAACGTAACGGTAGACGAAATACTTATTTCTTTATTACCCACAAGGGGCTAAACACAGAGGGGACAAACAAGGACAGACAAAGGGATTAAGTCGATTATATCGACCCCAGTGCGTAACTTGTTCTTAAGTTATCGACCCTGAAAGGATGAAAGGCAAAGTCGACCTCGGCGGAATTTGAACTCAGAACGTAACGGCAGACGAAATACGGCTACGCTTGGCGTGCTGACGTTTCTGCCATCTCGCCGCCTTTGAAACATAGTTGTATATTATCATCTCAATACAATATCAGAAATTGTCGCAATTATTATTTATATTGAGTTTAAGACAAAAGTAAGTCAGTCGAACTACGTTTCGTTTATCTCTGTTCTGAGTTCCAATCCCGTCGGGATCGAATATTGTGTGTTTTCGCAATGACACATCTGAAAGTAAATTGCATCTATCCTCTGGGTGATTTGCCAATTCTGTTTAACAGTTTTTAAATCTGGATTCTATATTGATTATTTGATTAGTTCTTATCCAAGAACAACCATAATTAGTTTGCGTTGGTATTTTCCATTATTGTTAAGATTAGTTTTCTGTATTCGATGTGTTCATGCCCTGGTGGAAATAGTTTTCTATGTCCTATTGAAATCTCATTTCACTGTAAACAGCAATTAAGAGCTAATGTTTCCCAGTGTCACCATAAATGAAAATGAAAACTATTTTCTTTCTATTGACACTACGATGTTAATGTTACAGTCTTAACTCATTACAACCGAAATGTTAAAAACGTCTCAAGAAATCCATAAAAATTGCTTTATTTTTTTTTTATTAAATTATTTTTAAAATTCTTCAACTCGTTTAATTTCTATTTAACATCTTAAAATTATTCCCTTGAACGAAATATTGGTTTCAAGGCCACTAATTTTGTGTAAGAGGTGAGTCTATTACATCCATCTCAGCGCTCAACTTGTACTTATCTCGTCGATCTCGAAAAGATGAAAGCAAAGTGGACCTCGGCGGAATTTGAACTCAGGACGTAAAGACGAACGAAACCCCGCTAAGCAATTTCCCCGACATGCCAACGATTCTTTTACCTCACCGCCTTCCTTGAACGTAATAATGTTGTACAAATATATACGTTTGTCTTCTGGTTCGTGTCGGAAATTAAAGTTTTAACCATATTCATTTACGTTTAAAAATGAACCCTTGATGCCGTTGTTGAAAACTGTGTTTTCGGTCACACTTGCTCCACCGTGCAACGAATGTAAAGATCTTTGCGTGGCCGTATTTCGTCTGCCGATACGTTCTGAGTTCAAATTCCGCTGAGGTCGACTTTGCCTTTCATCCTTTCGGGGTCGATAAATTAAGTACCAGTTACGCACTGAGGTCGATGTAATCGACTTAATCCGCCTGTCTGTCCTTGTTTGGCCCCTCTGTGTTTAGCCCCTTGTGGGTAGTAAAGAAATAAAAATAGGTATTTCGACTGCCGTTACGTTCTGAGTTCAAATTCCGCCGTGGTCGACTTTGCCTTTCATCCTTTCGGAGTCGATAAATTAAGTACCAGTTGCGCACCGGGTCGATATAATCGATGTAATCCGTTTGCCTGTCCTTGTTTGCCCCCTTCTATGTTTAGCCCCTTGTGGGCAATAAAGAAATAAGAAATCATGTGTCTTTATGTAGTATTTCAAGAAGCCAACATGGAGGAGACAATCACATTTTAAATCTGTGGTTTTATAATTTTTTGATTTCGTGGCACATTGCAAATTAAACAAATCAATTATTGAGGCATCGCATAAGGGAAGTAAAACAAAATCCAGGCTAAAAGTTAAACAATCAGAAACAAATATATAAAAAGGTGCTTCGTGGCTTATTTTCTTAATTAATTCTTGTTTATAACAAAATTATTAAACCATTGTCTTTCTCAAGACGATTAAATATTAAGGTAGATTTTCTAAAGCCTTAAATTATAATTTAAAAAATGACACGACGTAGGTGTTTTCAAACGTTGCGTTCACCATTTGGGGATCACTGCTTTGCGCTATACTCATGAGAGTGCTACAGAAGATTTCTTTCGATGTGTTGCCAACATGGAACCTTCTTGCACTCAAAGAAAAAAAAACAGCGCTTTGCGTAGCCTTCATGAGTATTTACTCCAATACTCCTTCTCACGAAGCACTTATTTCATATATATTTTCTTTACTACCCACAAGGGGCTAAACATAGAGGGGACAAAGAAGGGTTTAAGTTGATTACATCGACCCCATGCCAGAATCGTTAGCACGCTAGACGAAAGGCTTAGCGGCATTTCATCTGCCGTTACGTTCTGAGTTCAAATTCCGCCGAGGTCGACTTTGCCTTTCATCCTTTCAGGATCGATACATTAAGTACCAGTGACGCACTGGAATCGATGTAATCGACTTAATCCCTTTGTATGTCCTTGTTTGTTCCCTCTGTGTGTAGCCCTTTGTGGATAGTAAAGAAATAGGTATTTCGTCTGCCGTTACGTTCTGAGTTCAAATTCCGCCGAGGCCAACTTTGCCTTTCATCCTTTCGGGATCGATTAAATAAGTACCAGTTACGCACTGGGGTCGATGTAATCGACTTAATCCCTTTTTCTGTCCTTGTTGGTCCTCTCTGTGTTTAGCCCCTTGTGGGTAGTAAAGAAATAGGTATTTCGTCTGCCGTTACGTTCTGAGTTCAAATTCCCCCGAGGTCAACTTTGCCTTTCATCCTTTCGGGTTCGATTAAATAAGTACCAGTTACACACTGCGGTCGATATAATAGACTTAATCCCTTTGTCTGTCCTTGTTTGTCCTCTCTGTCTTTAGTCCCTTGTGATTAGTAAAGAAATAAGTATTTCGTCTGCCGTTACGTTCTGAGTTCAAATTCCGCCGAGGTCGACTTTGCCTTTCATCCTTTCGGGGTCGATTAAATAAGTACCAGTTACGCACTGGGGTCGACGTAATCAACTTAATCCGTTTGTCTGTCCTTGTTTGTCCTTCTGTGTTCAGCCCCTTGTGTGTAGTAAAGAAATAGGTATTTCAATACAATGCCCAAAGATACACTTGCTGCGCACCGTTTGAAAAGCACCGCTCTGAGATCTACTCTTGAGAGTTCAATGGAATACTGCAATCAAACGAAGCACTTACACGTTTTATTGTGGTGCCAATAACGGTAAATTGTTTCTAAATTGCTGTATTTATATACAGCCATTCAGGAAATAAGACACTTGCTTAACGGCGATGTGGAAAGCACCAGAAAGAAACTACGGGAAACCGATTTGGTAGTTCAATAACTAATCAATACTAATATATGCAACTGTTTTATATATATATATTGATTAAGTGTGATTTGAAATACCTTCCAGGTTCAGTTAGTTACAGAACACAATAGCATTAATAAATACATACTTTGCGGCGGTGTTGAGGTACAATTATCTTCTTTCTGTAAAACATTGCACCGACCAACCGACCGACCGACAGACCGACCGAGCAGGGAATCTGTACGAAATTGCTCGACCTACAAGAAAAAGCAGTCAAATTTCCCTTGAATCACATCTCACTATCCTAAACCAGGAAGAACAACTGCGATCGTGCATTCCTATTTACCCCTAAAATAAATAAATAAATAAATAAACAAACAAACATAAACAGTACCCTGTGACTTCGGGGTG
>NC_042999.1:8658379-8673379 GCF_006345805.1 Octopus sinensis | reverse complement strand
AGAAACAAAGTAGCTTAGTTGAGACAAAAGAAGGGAATTGGTAAAAAGAAGGGAGGCAAAATAAGAAGAATTTTGGATGATACAGAAATAAAAAAAAAAAGAAAAGGAATTTGAGTGGCTGTGTGGTAAGTAGCTTGCTAACCAACCACATGGTTCCGGGTTCAGTCCCACTGCGTGGCATCTTGGGCAAGTGTCTTCTACTATAGCCCCGGGCCGACCAATGCCTTGTGAGTAGATTTGGTAGAAGGAAACTGAAAGAAGCCTGTCGTGTATATATATATATGTATATGTGTGTATATGTTTGTGTGTGTGTGTTTGTCCCCCTAGCATTGCTTGACAACCGATGCTGGTGTGTTTACGTCCCCGTAACTTAGCGGTTCGGCAAAAAAGAGACCGATAGAATAAGTACTGGGCTTACAAAGAATAAGTCCCGGGGTCGATTTGCTCGACTAAAGGCGGTGCTCCAGCATGGCCGCAGTCAAATGACTGAAACAAGTAAGAGAGTAAATGAGTAAATGAGTAAATGAGAAGAAACCGAATGAGATACGAATGGCATCCAAGTAAATAGTGAATGGGTGAAGAAGGAATGAATAAAAGTTTAGATGGTAAAGATAACAAATTATAGTATTTTTCAGTGACGGATAAATGAATGAACGAGCGATGGAAAGAAGAAAATAATGAAAGGAGAACGGGAGGAAGGGGGGAAGAAAATAGTGAAAGAAAGAGAGGAAGAATGGGTGGAGAGCTAGACAATGTATAAACAAGGTGTGCCTGTTTTATGGTCAAACTGGCCAGATCTGGTCTCTCACACCAGCCCTACAATGTCGTTTTTAAAGTTAACAGCTACCTTATCAAAATCTCACAGCTACAAGATAATGCCTGATTAGTTCAAAACAAAGTGGATAAAAAATTATTAATGTTCGACAGAATAATGCGAACACTAAAGGGTTAATGAAATGGTAAGTGTAAGGGTCTCGCAAACCTGTAAATGATATTTAGGGGCTTGACTCCACTTTCGCGATGTTAAGCAGGCGAGAGAAAAGTAACAGAATGGTCTGCAAGCAGGGCAACGGCAGATGATCATTACACTAATATTAAACAATCGGAAACTGAAAGAAGCCTGTCGTATATATGTATATATATATATGTGTGTGTGTATATGTTTGTGTGTCTGTGTTTGTCCCTCTAGCATTGCTTGACAACCGATGCTGGTGTGTTTACGTCCCCGTCACTTAGCGGTTCGGCAAAAGAGACCGATAGAATAAGTACTAGGCTTACAAAGAATAAGTTCCGGGTTCGATTTGCTCGATTAAAGGCGGTGCTCCAGCATGGCCGCAGTCAAATGACTGAAACAAGTAAAAGAGTAAAAGAGAAAGAGTCATATGGCTGCTAAGGAAGGTCTAATAAAGAAAGGAATTTTTTTTGTTTTTAAACACAAAACTCTTCCGTTTTAAAGGAAGTGAATGGAGAATTTATAACACCAAATAGCATCGGATCTTTGTTTCAGTGCGAACGTACTTCTTGTTTCAACGTCTCAGACCTCGCATTTTAAGGAAAGTTCATGTTTTCAGAAAATTATTAGCGTCTTAAATGAAATAAAATGACACCAACCAATTAAAAATGGCTCAAAGTAAGACACAAAACTATTTCATTTGCATAGGAATGAAACATTAAGTTGCGTTGGCTGCAGTCTATGTATAAACATTTAGTAAGGCGGCGAGCTTGCAGAAACGCTAGCACGCCGGGCGAAATGCTTAGCAGTATTTCGTCTGCCGTTACGTTCTGAGTTCAAATTCCGCCGAGGTCGACTTTGCCTTTCATCCTTTCGGGGTCGATTAAATAAGTACCAGTTACGCACTGGGGTCGATATAATCGACTTAATCCGTTTGTCTGTCCTTGTTTGTCCCTTCTGTGTTTATCCCCTTGTGGGTAGTAAAGAAATAGGTATTTCGTCTGTCTTTACGTTCTGAGTTCAAATTCCGCCGAGGTCGACTTTGCCTTTCATCCTTTCGGGGTCGATAAATAAAGTACCAGTTTCGCACTGGGGTCGATATAATCGACTTAATCCCTTTGTCTGTCCTTGTTTGTCCCCTCTATGTTAAGCCCCTTGTGGGCAGTAAAGAAATATATGTATAAACATTTACAAAGAGAAAGACGAAAGGCAGAAGTTTAACTTAGAGGCGATAAGTCTCGAGAGATTAGCGGTATTTTATTTTGGTCGTGTTAATCTCTTACTACTTTGAGTTTCACCTATATGTTCAGTGGATCACCAGGTAAGTTGTGATTCACGTTTGCCTGAATATCATCTATATATGCAGGTGAAAGTTAAAGTACAAAAGACTGATTCGACCAATATATATATATATAAATTAGAGAAAAAACACTATTATGTAATTCAAACAATGATAGACATAAACCATATCATAAAGGAAAAATAAAATATATAATAAAACATGTAACTTATTATATATATATATATATATATATATATAATATATATAATATATATATTATATATATATATATACAATATATATAAACCAGCTTAGAGAAGAAGAAGAAACGAAGCGAAACCAAACGAATCGAATCGACGCGAAGGCGCTCAGTCATACAATAGTGTAATAAATAAAATATATGCATATATACAAACATATATGTATGTACCTACATCTACATGTATATATACATGCATATATAAATATATATACGTGTGTACAGGACACCACAAATAGACGTAGAACTCAACGAGAAACGAAAACGTAAAAACAGCATGGAACGGACCATTTTTTAACAACGAAAAAACAGAGTACAAGACAATTACACAAGGAAAAATCCCTTTCATCAGCCGTCCCTAGTTCAACTCCAGCGTGTTTCGAAGGTGAGGACAGAACACATCTCGTCGAACTAATCCTTCCTGCGAAAGAATTAAATAAAATTCATTTGCAGAGGGGTAAAAACAAGGAAAAAAATGTGACAAAAACAGGACGTAAAAAGAATGCAATTAAAAACAAATACGACGTTCCATGCCGTTTTTACGTTTTCGTTTCTCGTTGAGTTCTACGTCTATATGTGGTGTCCTGTACACACGTATATATATTTATATATGCATGTATATATACATGTAGATGTAGGTACGTACATATCTGTTTGTATGTATGCATATATTTTATTTATTACACTATTGTATGACTGAGCGCCTTCGCGTCGATTCGATTCGATTCGTTTGGTTTCGTTTCGTTTCTTCTTCTTCTCTAAGCTGGTTTTTATATATAATTATGACGCGAAACCCTATAACTCCTACTTCTCTCTTTCTTTCACCCTCTTTTGCTTCCTTCCTCTCTATCTCTCTCTCTCACTCCTCCTCATCTCTCTCACAGCCGGGTCTACGAACTTCCTTTCGCCGGCTGCCTTGTTCAAGTAAACATGTGTCTTCCTGTGCTCGTAAAAAAATTCTTTTTTTCCTCGTCTAGGCTTTTAGGCCCTCTTTATTTGTTTTCCTGTCCTGTTTCTATTCCTTCTTGTACTGTATTTTTTGCAATTGTATTTTATTTTGTATTTGTTCTTAATTGTATTCTTTTTACGTCCTGTTTTTGTTACATTTTTTCCCTTGTTTTTACCCCTCTGCAAAGGAACTTTATTTAATTCTTTCGCAGGAAGGATTAGTTCGACGAAACGTGTTCTGTCCTCACCTTCGAAACACGCTGGAGTCGTACTAGGGACAGCTGATGAAGGGGATTTTTCCTTGTGTAATTGTCTTGTACTCTGTTTTTTCGTTGTTAAAAAAATGGTCCGTTCCATGGTGTTTTTACGTTTTCGTTTCTCGAGTTCTACGTCTATTTGTGGTGTCCTGTACACACGTATATATATTTATATATGCATGTATATATACATGTAGATGTAGGTATGTACATATATGTTTGTATGTATGCATATATTTTATTTATTACACTATATATATATATATATATATATATATATATATAGATAGATAGATAGATAGATAGATAGATAGATAGATAGATAGATCTAATTGGACACCTGGTGTACGATTCTTGAACGTAACACTGCAGGAGCAGATGTTTCCGGTCATACAAAGGAATTTCTGAAGTTTTGTAACAAGGTCTATAAACTATGATAATGGTGGAAGCTGCATTATAAAAGCTATGGAAACTGTAATGGCTGGTGCTGTACGATGTTGCATTCGACCTCTGTTACATGTAACTTAGCTGTAGGCGTATATATATATATTACGTCATGATACACTGTAGAGGAGAAAGTATACATACGAAAGTTCAGCAGTATTGCTGGAAACTGTAGGTTGTCAGAAAACCAAAACCTGAGCTATTTATGGAAGAAAGTCTGGTAAAACCATGGTATGTTATGTGGGATTTCAGACACGGCTGTGGATGGGATGGAAGCACTCCGTCGGTTACAACGATGAGGGTTCCGGTTGATCCGAATCAACGGAACAGCCTGCTCGTGAAATTAACGTGTAAGTGGCTGAGCACTCCACAGACACGTGTACCCTTAACGTAGTTCTCGGGGATATTCAGCGTGACACAGAGAGTGACAAGACTGGCCCTTTGAAATACAGGTACAACAGAAACAGGAAGTAAGAGTGAGAGAAAGTTGTGGTGAAAGAGTACAGCAGGGATCACCACCATCCCCTGCCGGTCCCTCGTGGAGCTTTAGGTGTTTTTGCTCAATAAACACTCACAACGCCCGGTCTGGGAATCGAAACCGCGATCCTATGACTGCGAGTCCGCTGCCCTAACCACTGGGCCATTGCGCCTCCATAGACACGGCTCTACTAGTTAGGCGGTACGATCGTTGAACTATTCGGTAATCTGTAAGATGAACTGTCGGTATGAATTGATGATTTAAGGTGGCGAGCTGGTAGAGTCGTTAGAACGCCAGGCAAAATGCTCAGCGGTATTTCGTCTGCCGTTACGTTCTGAGTTCAAATTCCGCCGAGGTCGACTTTGCCTTTAATCCTTTCGGGGTCGATAAATTTAGTACCAGTTACGCACTGGGGTCGATGTAATCGACTTAATCCGTTTGCCTGTCCTTGTTTGTACCCTCTGTGTTTAGCCCTTGTGGGTAGTAAAGAAATAGGTATTTCGTCTGCCGTTACGTTCTGAGTTCAAATTCCGCCGACGTCGACTTTGCTTTTCATCCTTTCGGGGTGGATAAATTAAGTACAAGTTACGCACTGGGGTCGATGTAATCGACTTAATCCGTTTGTCTGTCCTTGCTTGTCCCCTCTATGTTTAGCCCCTTGTGGGTAGTAAAGAAATAGGTATTTCGTCTGCCGTTACGTTCTGAGTTCAAATTCCGCCGAGGTCGACTTTGCCTTTAATCCTTTCGGGGTCGATAAATTAAGTACCAATTACGCACTGGGGTCGATGTAATCGACTTTATACCCATGTCTGTCCTTGTTTGTCCCCTCTATGTTTAACCCCCTTGTGGGTAATAAAGAAATAGGTATGAATTACTGATTTCACAACTGGTCTGCTGTCCCCGTTGGTGAGTCTTTTGTGACTACCACTGCTATGCTGGCTGCCAAAAGCAGTGTAACTAGTGATATCTTCCCTCAGGTGTTGCATATTCCTGTTGCATATACAGGCCGTGTCACTGTGCGCCAGGCTGCATGCCTGACAATCATTGGTTGACAGTAAATCAACTCTTTTCTCTACAACATTTCTCTTCAATATAACATGATTTGAAGTTACTGATTGGTTAGAAAAGTTAGGAGCACACAAGTATGTCTAATTAGATTAACGTGAGGAAACAATTGTTGACACCACTAAAGAAAAAAAGAAAATGATGACTTAGAAAGATGCTACTCTCTGTTGCTGCCATGGAAGCTGCTGCTGTTAATGAAGCAGGCACATAAGTGATTGGTTCCGGGTCCTGTCAGGTGGGACAGGCTCAGTCATCAACGATATCAAATTGTAAATCTCTGGATTTTTTTTTGTTTCGTGTCAGTGACTCGCTGTGAATATAACGTGAACTGTTCACTACACGAGGAAATAATTAAAAATGCATGACCGGAAGAGAACGATGAAGAGCAGGTCAGCGAGGAAAAGAAAAGGAAACGAAGGAAAATAAATAAGACCTTTTGTGACACGTGGGTAGATAGATCATGATGTTCATATAATTAGGTTTGTAGTTCTCGTCATAATTTGCCATATCTAATAAGGGAGAAAATGGGATGAAATGGCATAATTTTCTTGCAGACATTAGTAATTGTACACGAGACGAAATGGCTTTAAGCATTCGTGGTATTGACTGGTTGGTAGCTTAACTCTTGCTCTACGGCACTCACTACATTAATTTACTTTTTAGATATTGTTTTATATGATATGTCTTTTTTTTTTTCACAATGGACCAATAGTTTTATATTACTTTTAAAACGCAGCTCTGTGTTCAGCGAAGTGCAGCGGTAATGCAGAGAGACGGCAAGTGATTGAAGAAGGAACATGTGGAGTAAAATCGTATTTGACTGTTAAACAAATCGGTTTCATGTCGGAACAATACAACACAGAGCAAGTTGAAAGTGGTTAGTTACACGGTTCTTTCACTTTCTACTCAAGCATGTTAACGCTGGCCATTGTGGTGGCGGCGTTTCCTTTGGTGAGATAGTGGTTTCTCTGTTTCAAGTGGAGCATGACAAAAGGTTAGAGATATATTGGATTTTAAATATTATCATTTACATATCGAAACAAAATAAATGTAAAACAGAAAATAAAAAAGATTTCGTTGTGCTTATTTAACTCTCGCTGACCTCTTCTACATTCTGCAGTAAATAAACGGTTTGTTACGAATATAGCTTTATAACGGAGAACTATCTCTTTTAGTTATGGAATGATGTCTTAATGGGAAGAGAATATTTTACGATTTTTAATCAAGAACCTGCAGGAGTGGCTGTGTGGTAAGTAGCTTGCTAACCAACCACATGGTTCCGGGTTCAGTCCCACTGCGTGGCATCTTGGGCTAGTGTCTTCTGCTATAGTCTCGGGCCGACCGATGCCTTGTGAGTGGATTTGGTAGACGGAAACTGAAAGAAGCCTGTCGTATATATGTATATATATATATATATATGTGTGTGTGTGTGTGTGTGTGTGTGTGTTTGTGTGTCTATGTTTGTCCCCCTTAGCATTGCTTGACAACCGATGTTGGTGTGTTTACGTCCCCGTCACTTAGCGGTTCGGCAAAAAGAGACCGATAGAATAAGTACTGGGCTTACAAAAAGAATAAGTCCCGGGGTCGAGTTGCTCGATTAAAGGCGGTGCTCCAGCATGGCCGCAGTCAAATGACTGAAATAAGTAAAAGAGTAAAAGAGTAAAAGAGTATAACCTTTCTCTCCGTTTGTAGCGTTGCATGAGAACGGAAACCTTAAGCTTTTCCGCATCGACCAAGTATTTTTAGAGCAGTTCAGCTCCTATACAGCTTCCGATTTAATTCCGATTTCCTTCGTTAAAGCAAAGATAGCTATCTGTGTGCGTTTGCCATGATCTGGTTTGTTTATCGCTCTGCTTCTACTCCCTGTCTATATAGATCTTTTCAAGAAAAATTACATCAAATATATAAATATTGTTTCAGCCGATAGGAACTGCATGTTGATACCATCAAAGTTTATTCTAATATCCTCTTCAACTCAAAATCTCATTTTTGGAATGATCTCATTGAAGAACGTATATTCCCATCGATTCGTATCCAATTATATTATAAATCTTCTACATAATCTACATGAATGTGAGAACGAAGAAGAAAACACAAACAAGCGATAAGAGGAGATGGGCGCCATCTTTGTTAAATTTAAAATTTCTATAATTTATACGGACCTTATAGGAATTCATATGTATCTTATATATGATAACAAAACTGTTATGTTAATGTAAATCGCATCTAAGGACATGCTCTGGCTTCTGTGGATAATATAATGGTTACATACATATACGTAAATACATACAGAGTACATACATACATTCATATTTACAAACATACATACAAACACACATACAAATATTCATGCACACGCAGCCATCATTCAACCATACACAAAGTGTGTATATATGTATGTATCTAACTATCTATCTCTGTGTTTATCCGTCTGTCTACTTCTCTCTACAAATACATATACATACATACATATATATATATATATATATGTGTGTATGTATTTTATATATATATATATATATATATATATTATAAAGTAAATGCAGGAAAAATTACATCAAAGAATCACAGAAGAGATACGTCCATAATATAAACAATATTGTATTGATAAATAAATATATAAAGTATGATTATTTAAAAAAAGGCTTGAGATATCTTACGATCGTTTCATGAATGTATTACCCTTCGAAATGAAATCAAAAATCGATAACCATTATTAGGTAATACTTCCGCACGTAAGAGAAAAGGATGAACTTCCGTGTAGTCAATCGAATGAAAGGAATTCTATTTAAAATCGTACGATAAAGATGTTGTTTAAAAAGGTTACTGGTATAGATGTCTGTTGGTACAAACTTGGGCTAAATATTTTGAGAAAATAATATAAATCCATGGTAAAATGCTTTGTAATAATCCGTAATGGCCGTGTGTAGATAGAAGTCCCATGGTTCCTTTTCTCTTCAGTGTGTAATCCATAAATGTAAAGAATAGAGGGGACAATACGAAGTGGGGGCAAAAGAAGAAAGAAGAGAAATGCACACCCGGTGAATATTGACCCCCATTCCACACCCATCCGACTCCCACCCACACCCACTCTACCCCGTCCTCCCCCTACAGACACCAACTCTCTACACACACCACCGACACAAAGACAAAGACAAAGAATTCTTTATTACCCACAAGGGGTCAACATAGAGGGGACAATAGAAGGAAGGGACAAAACGAATGTAAGGGATTAATAAAATAATGGATGAAAATGAAAACTGAAATGAAGCCGTTCGGCCCCCACCCCCGAGTGACTTCATTTTACCTGTAAGGACGACTTTAAAACACAGTTAATTTTCATCTTTCTGAAGAATGTCTATATTATAATCATCGCGACTTTCACGATAATCTATCCACTGGTGCCGATTTCCCTGACCCAGTATTCAAAGTCCTTATCGTAGTCTTTTATTCTTGACAATTATTCCAAGTTTGCCACCACACAATGGTATCGCAATGGTAATCCGGAACATTCTCTCGTATTTACTTTTATTGTATTGTCCCATGTGTCTATCTCATCGCAAAGTTCTCTATTTGTTTTAATTTGTTTTAATAATTTAATATGTACTCAATGTATGAAGTGTCGCTGTTGGGCCGAAGGCCTAATGAAGAGCCCTCCACATGAGCTATCTTAAAAGCCTAGGGCGGCTTTTAAGCTAGCTGTTAAATAAATCTTCATAGTTAAGGCTGTCGGGCACCAGTTACCACTAACAGCTTCAATCAGAATATGAGTCAATGAGGAAACCTCTATGTGGTCACAAGAACTGCCAGAAGTAACAACACCTTCTCACTCAAATCACATATTACTATATTTAAAAGACGAAGATCTAGGTGAATAAGGCAGCCCGTCATACACTATGTATAAAAAAGATGTGATGGTCTCATTTGGAATGTCTTTCCTTTGGATCATAGATCAACTCCGTCTAGTGTTACCTGGGTCTAAATAACAGCAACAACAACATCCAGTAAAGAAAATCAAGAAACTTCAGAAATTTTATCCAAGGAGTTTTACTTTTTTCCAGGCTGAATATACAGACAGGAAAGGGAAAAGGGAGAACTCCTTAATGTAAAAAAGATAAAACTTGAACATAGTCGTGTTTTCAATATAAAACACATACGCATGCATTCAAGTACAAGCATATCTGAATATATATATATATATATATATATAATATATATATATATATATATATATATATATATTATATATATATATATATATATATGTGTGTGTGTGTGTGTGTGTGTACATATGTATGTACACACACACACACACACACACACAGAAGTTATACCGAAAGAAATGCAATACGACCAAAACATTTTTAATAAGCCACATATTGCCATATTTAATAATTGGACATCGTCGGTTGCGACGGCGAGGGTTCCAGTTGATCAACGGAGCAGCTTGCACATGATATTAACGTGCAAGTGGCTGAGTACTCCACAGAGTGTGACAAGGCTGGCCCCTTTTTGAATTACGGGTACAACTCATTTTTGCCAGCTGGGCGGACTGGAGCATCGAGAAATAAAGTGCCTTGCTCAAGGACACAACGCGCCGCCAGGAATCGAACGCTTGACCTTTCGGTCGCGAGCCAAATACTCTACCCACTAAGCCACGCGCCTTCACATGTTAACATAGTAACTCCTCTTCCTTCATACAAAGATGCAACTGAACGTAACCGCCATCACATGTGGTGCGGTGGAAGCACTCCGTCGGTTACGACGACGAAGGTTAATCCGAATCAACGGAACAGCCTGCTCGTGAAATTAACGTGTAAGTGGCTAAGCACTCCACAGACACGTGAACCCTTAACGTAGTTCTCGGGGATATTCAGCGTGACACAGAGAGTGATAAGGCCGGCCCTTTGAAATACAGGTACAACAGAAACAGGAAGTAAGAGTGAGAGAAAGTTGTGGTGGAAGAGTACAGCAGGGATCACCACCACCCCACTGCCGGAGCCTCGTGGAGCTTTAGGTGTTTTCGCTCAATAAACACTCACAACGCCCGGTCTGGGAATCGAAACTGCGATCCTATGACCACGAGTCCGCTGCCCTAACCACTGGGCCATTGCGCCTCCACTCACATGTGGTGTATTTACGCCATAATTGAACTCAATTTTCGTCTTCGGAAACCTTCCGGTGTACACCGTCGTGCCCGCTTCTTCCCGTCGTTTTTACCTCATCCGTATCATCAAGTCTCTATTCACGAAGAATGTCCTTCATTAGACCCAAACAGGTAGAATCTAAAAGGACGTCAAATTTGGGCCGTATGGGGAGAGGGGTCAGTAGCGACACTGACCAGCTCAATTTCATGATCGCTTGATTTGTTGCCAAAGATGTGAGATGTTACACATTGTAATGGTGAATGTGGATCTTTTTCGCATTCCAGTTGTGTTCGTTATTCCTAACAGCTTCTCTGGATGCCTCAACGCATCGCTTGCTGTTAACGGTATAAGGCGGCGAGCTGGCAGAAACGTTAGCACGCCGGGCGAAATGCGTAGCCGTATTTCGTCTGCCGCTACGTTCTGAGTTCAAATTCTGCCGAAGTCGACTTTGCCTTTCATCCTTTCTGGGTCGATAAATTAAGTACCAGTAACGCACTGGGGTCGATGTAATCGACTTAATACTTATGTCTGCCCTTGTTTGTCCCCTCTGTGTTTAACTCCTTGTGGGTAGTAAAGAAATAGGTATTTGGTCAGCTGTTACGTTCTGAGTTCAAATTCCGCCGAGATTGACTTTGCCTTTCATCCTTTCGGGGTCGATAAATTAAGTACCAGTAACGCACTGGGGTCGATGTAATCGACTTAATACCTATGTCTGTCCTTCTTTGTCCCCTCTATGTTTAGCCCCTTGTGGGTAATAAAGAAATAGGTATAACCAGGTTCCCGACAATCAAGGAGAAATGGTGTCTTGTCCCCCACCGAAACACAGTTACCATGAGCTGCTGCTGTACCGATCGCTGGTTCTTGAACTTCTTAGGCTGAAATCGATATTTCATCTCAGTTATAGCTCGATACCGTGTTGAACGAAAATCACCAGACGACCCTGCGACATATTCTCCAATAATTCTTCATCAATTTAAGCTTTTTGAATGGACATTTCATCTCTCGACGCTCACTGTGCAGGCAGACATCGTGAAATGATTCAGAGAGGTGCACACATATTTGGAATGGTTTTTCTGTCTTTTAGCTGCATATTTTGTCCAATAAATCGATGACTTTAAGTTGTGACTCCTCAAAGCCGCTACGGTGTGTCCCTGTTTATTCAATGATTAATTCATTGGAAAGTTCTTTGCCATTTACATCAGCATTGTAAATTTCTGCGAATGACACTCACTTCGCGGTCAAAAGATTTTCCGATATAGACAGGAATCGCCAGAGGAACGAGCAACAGGAATGAGAAATGTTCTTTTCTGCTTCAAATATTCTTGTTAAACCATCAATGACAGAATCAAACAATGACATAAAAAAAAAAAAAACATAAATTCACGAAATAATGAGTCTGCTATGTGCCAGAATCTTTTGCATGGCTTTCATCAATTGGCTGGTTCTTAAAGATACTCACACACACACACACACACTTACGTACGTACACACAGACACACACACACACACTTACGTACGTACACACAGACACACACACACTCTCTCATATACGGGCACGTACTAAAAAAAAAAAATATATATATATATATATATATATATATATATATATATCTATATATATGTATATATATATATATATATTAATATATATATATATATATATATAATATATAATATATATATATATTATTATATATATATATATATAATATATATATATATATATATGCACACACGTGGAGGCGCAATGGCCTAGTGGTTAGAGCAGCGGACTCGCGGTCGCAGGATCGCGGTTTCGATTGTGTGTGTTTATTGAGCGAAAACACCTAAAAGCTTCACGAGGCTCCGGCAGGGGGGGGGGGCTGATCCCTGCTGTACTCTTTCACCACTCTTTCTCCCACTCTTTCTTCTGTTGGCCTGCTCGCTTAGCCAGCGGGGTGGCGTCACTTGAAGGCTAAAAAACAATGCGAAGCGCATTGTGACCAGCGACGTGTAACAACATTTGATGGTCTGGTCGGAGAAAAAAAATATATATATATACACATACATATATGAATATATAAAAACATAGATATATGTATATATACACATACATATATGCATATATACACACATACGCACACATACATGTGTGTGTGTTGCGTTTCTTTCATTTACTTGAGGTTCCGATGTTTTAATTCTGCCAGTGGAATCTCGAATTCATCTCACAGTTTCTACAAGTTTTTGGTGACTAGTTCAATCCTACCCGCTTCCTTATCAGCAGTGGTGCCAACTGCAACCTCTAACACAACGCCATGATGTTACAATATCGAACTAAATGCATGACATGAATGTATTTCTACAACAGGACACGTATTCAACTCATCCTTTTGCGGCATTTTTAATCGTTGGCGACAGAATAAGTTTCAAAAATTTTCGGAGTTCATTTTCTGTCAATAAAAATTGATGGAAAAGATTTCATGGAATCGGTCCCGGTTGACCACCGGTTACTGAGCATATGACGCAATAACTGACAGCCTGCAATTGTCAGAAGAATTTACCATCTTTTTGGATGAAAGATATATAGACTCTCAATAGTTTTGAAATAAGTTTGCCATTTATTACTGCAATCTAATGAATCGGTGCCGCACAAATTCAATCTACAGCAACCAGATAACAAGAAAATAGCGAAAATATCGAGTAATTCTTTCTCGTACTTAGTGGCCATATTAGCAGCGCCGTCATTTCCTTGACCTTCACAATTTGCCAAAAGAATGCTATTTTTATTCAAAGTTTCCTTTATTAGGTTTGTAATGTCAGAACATTTTTCTCATAACATTCTTCAAAAGATACAAATCTTTCTTGTAACTTAAAGACAATTCATACTTTGAAGGAATCGTATGATCGATGTTGCCAGTTTGACATGAGTAGCATCAGGTATTGCATCGATTATTATTTAATATTGTATTTTTACCTTTGATCTTTCAGAGAATATGTGATTCAAAACGACATCAGGTCAAAAGGAAATAAATTCATTTCGCGATTCAAATGACAAATAATCTGCTGGCAACCTTTCTCCTTTTCTCGTGTTTTCTTTGATCTTCCCGGTCTGAATTTCAAGTCCGGAATCCTAATGAAACAAAAGATCAAGGAAACCAAGGAAGTTACAACTGTAAACATCGTCAATCAGAAAGCTACCCTCCTCCCCTTTCACCCCAATGCAATAAAATGGCTCGTATAAATAACCACGTATAATCCGTTATGCAATCATAAACAACCCTTTATTTTATATTCACGGCTCTGTCGGGTTATGTACGACGCCTCGAGAAATATACTAGTTTTAAAATGTCACGACGCATTCTAGCCCCCAGCAGCAAAAACATTGATGAAAAATGTTCTGTAAATGGAAACATTTACAGAACATGTTCCGCACTAATGAGAAAGAATTCTAAATATCAGATAAAACAAAGTATATTATAATTAAGACATCTAAATTAATATAAAAAGAAAACATCGTCACGAGAATAAACTTTAACGTTTTAATTATTACAAAACTTGTCAGTTACAGATCAGCATACCGTAAGAAATTTTAAACTTTTAAACCGAATGACTTTGCTCAGAAACTGGGTTACGTCTTACTACTTGTAGGATTTGGGAGCGCTAACTCAGACTGTTTAACCATGTTGCTCGATTTTCCGAGTTGGACTCTGCTTTCTGTGTTCTCTTCACTGCCGACCCGGCTGGATTGGCGGCTCGTGTTGGTTGACCACATGCTGCATGGTGATAGCAGATGATGAGGTATCTCACGAAGATGAGAACTAAGTGAAATTCTGCTTGACGGATCGCCCTAGAGAGCCCAGGAATATACTGACAAGTGATGAACGCAACAGCACACTGCAAAAGCGAATATTGTCAACCGCAAGCGAACACACAACTAGCTGTTCCACTCTTTTAGTATAGTTTGAAGGTGCTAGAACTGTCGCCACGATTGCATTTTCACTTTAGGATTGGTTCTTGAAACTATGAGGAGTGAAGAGAAATGATGGAGAGAGACAGGGGTAAGATAACTGGGAATAATTGATGGGTGGAAAGCTAGACGTAATGCAGGAGAAGGACAAAGAAGAAAAATGATGAGAAAGACAAAATTTATAACTCTTGCTGGGTCGATCCTGTAAACTCGAATTTCACT
>NC_042999.1:8640879-8653379 GCF_006345805.1 Octopus sinensis | reverse complement strand
GTGTTAACGATTCTGCCAGCTCGCCAAAGACTCACTGGATTATATAACCCAAGGTCTTACAAATGGTTACGATACGTTTTAACATAAATCTATTCGATGAGGGCTGATTCGGTGATCGTCGTAAAATGTGTCTGATTTAGACTACTAATTTCGAGGGAAAGCGTCAGTCGAAATCATCGATGCTCCCAATATAAAACGGGTATGTTATTTCGTCGCTATCGGAGGGATGAGATATAAAGTTGATCTCAGCGGGATATGAACTCTGTACATAGAATGCTAAACGAAATTGTTTTTTCGACACTCTAAAGGTTCTGCTAGTTAACAACCTTTGATTCCCTCAATAATTAGGGTTTCAAATTGTGGTGCAACACTTTTAGCAATTTTGGTGGAGCGGGCAAATCAAGTGAATCGATTCCAGTACTCAACTGCTACTTACCTCATCGATACCGAAAAGATGAAAGGCAAAGTTGACTTCGACGGAATTAGAACTCAGAACGTAGCGGCAGGCGAAATACCTATTTCTTTACTACCCACAAGGGGCTAAACACAGAAGGGACAAACAAGGACAGACAAACGGATTAAGTCGATTATATCGCCCCCAGTGCGTAACTGGTACTTATTTAATCGACCCCGAAAGGATGAAAGGCAAAGTCGACCTGGGCGGAATTTGAACTCAGAACGTAACGACCGATGAAATACCGCTAAGCATTTTGTCCGGCGCGCTAACTATTCGGCCATCTCGCCACCTTGATGAATCCCTCAATAATAATAATTTCAAATTTTGGCACAAGGCCAGTCATTTTATTGGGGTGGGGTGTAAGTCTATTACATTGACCCCCCCCCCGTACTTGACTGGTATTTATTTTATCAATCCCGAAAGAATGAAAAAGAAATTTAACCTCGGCTAGATTTGAACTCAGAACATAAAGAGCCGGAAGAAATGCTACTAAGCATTTTGTCCGTCGCGCCGGTTCACGACCTTAATAATATTTCTTTTTAATTGTGGCACAAACCAGCAATTTAGAGGGGAAGGGCTAATCGTTTACTTCACTCTCAATTTTCAGAGGGAAAGGTATTTTATTGACCCCGAAAGAAAAAAAAAAGTTAAGGTACAGTGACCTCAGACGAATTTGAACTCAAAATGCTAGAGTTTGTAACACGTGTTAGCGATTTTGCAAGCTCACCACCTTCGCCAATGCCATAATAAGAACAACCATGCCCCATAGCTTGTTTCTATCTATTTCTCTCTCTCTCTCTCTCTCTCTTTCTTTCTCTCTCTCTCTCTCTCTCTCTCTCTCGCTTCCCCTCTCCTCTAATGAGAAAAGTTCTTTCTATTCAAAGACGTGTTCCGACATGATTTATTTCAACCTTGTTGTTTACCTTTTCCTTTTGGTAAGCTCCGATAAACAAGCAGCAGCAGAGACACGATCTAGGTCACACTTCTAGATTCCTTTCTTCACACCTGAGACTATTTTAAACTTTTGTCATCACCTCGGAAAAGACCTGCACCTCGCAGATTACCATTCTCTCAGAAATTCTAGTGAAAATGGTCCAATCTATTTGCTGTCATGGCTGTGTGGTTAAGGTGCTTGCTTTGCGACCGCATGGTTTCGAGTTCAGTCCCATCTCGCAGCAATTTGGTTGGTCAACTATCTTGTTCTATCCTGGACCGAACTATCCCTTGTTAGTGAATTTGATTGACGGAACCCCGCAGTACGCGCGCGCGCACACACACACACGCACACATACATACATATATATGTATATATATAATTATATATAATTGTCTCTAATTAATATTATATATATATATATATATATATATGTAAATATAAGATCCAGGAATCAAGGTGTAGGAAGAAAGTTAGCTTCAAGCAATCCGTAGTAAATATAAATAACAATTTTCAGGGACAATAATGGTTTAATGAGACGGAATATCTATATCTATATATATATATAAGAAAACGGAAGATGTGTGTGTGTGTGTGTGTGGTGTGTGTGTGTGTGTGTGTGTGTGCGTGTGTGCAGGCATTTTCCTTGTTCACCCCTTAAAAATCAATATTTTTCATCCATTTTCGTTCACGCTGAGAACACACATCACTTATGTTCCAGAAATGGTCATAGACTCTTCAAATTTTTCACATAATGAATAATGCCGCCTGTTGGGCCCGAAAACTCCTTCTCATAGGTAAATAACAAATACCAACGATCCCTGCTTCAAGGAACATTACTCTCGATGACGCAGTTATGCTACTTTCACTTCGTCTCCTGCTACAGTTTTTACAATGCCCATTCACTGCAAAACGCCGATATTTGCACAATAGCACTTCCTTGGGGTAGTCACGCAACTTAAATCAACTTTTAATTATTCTTTTAAATGCCTTCAGAAAAATCATCCATATTGCATCAGCTGACACTGTTACCGACTTCGATCAGATTACACACTTTCCAACAAAATTTCTCAACTCCCAACATCCTCCAGGACTCCCTCCCCACGAATTTCGCTTAAAAGGCGGCTGCCCTGTCATCCTCCTACACTCCTCCATAGGCGCAGGAGTGGCTATAGGAATAGGAGTGGCTGTGTGGTAAGTAGCTTGTTTACCAACGACATGGTTTCGGGTTCAGTCCCACTGCGTGGCACCTTGGGTAACTGTCTTTTACTATAGCCTCGGGCCGACCAAAGCCTTGTGAGTAGATTTGGTAGACGGAAACTGAAAGAAGCCCGTCGTATATATGGATATATATGTATGTGCGTGTATGTTCGTGCGTCTGTGTTTGTGTCCCTAGCACTGCTTGACAACCGATGCTGGTGTGTTTATGTCCCCGTCACTTAGCGGTTCGGCAAAAGACACCGATAGAATAAGTACTGGGCTTACAAAGAATAAGTCCCGGGGTCGAGTTGCTCGATTAAAGGCAGTGCACCAGCATGGCCGCAGTCAAAAATGACTGAAACAAATAAAAAGAGTAAAAACGAGAGAGAATCTAAATGCACCCAGGCCCATGCAATGGAACTAGCTTTGTGATCAAACAAATGATGGACCACGTCACGGAAGCCCAAATTATTACGGGACACGGCAAAAGCAATACCGTTTTTATTCCAAAATCTTTCACTAACCCCAACAGACTGCTCCTATCGTATGCGCAGACTTCAGTTCCCTCTCTCAAACTCAGCTTCGCCATGACAATTAACAAAGCACAAGGTCAATCGCTGAAAGTTGTTGGATTAGACCTTCGAACGTCACGCCTTTCACATGGACGGTTCTACGTCAGTTGTTCCAGAGTTGGCCATCCAGACAACTTATTCATCTACGATCCTGAAGGAAAACCAAAAAATGTTGTCTGCAAAGCAACCCTACAGTAGTTTTTCCTCTACTGCAATCTTCACATCTACGCCAAACTGTAGCCGATAGCAATGAGACTTTCTTCAAGCATTTCATTGATATTTTTCTTCATATCCACGATTGCTGTTAAAAGTACATTACCTTAAATGATCCTTCTTACTTCACACACGCTGTTCGCATATAAGAGTGCTCTGACACTTATTTTTGTACATGCCATTATTCTATTTGTGTGTTTGCTATAAATATTTCCTTTTGTTTATCATACATGGCTTTCATTGAAAAAAGTTTCGATGCGGTTGTGTCAGGCATAACGTGTATAATAACTACTTGTTACAAAACGCTTCAGGTAAGATATAGGATCCCTAATGCCTACTGCAATTACGACCTCATTTCATGGACTTTCATTTATTTCTAACTGCCAAATTTGTGTTCACATTTTTTTTTACTCATTAGCTATATTATTCATGCCATATAATAAACTGCTAACGACATTGGTAATTATACATTTTACGTTTATCCACTTGAAACGACGTCTAACTGCGGGATAATGCAACTTAATCCGTCCAAAGGAGTGCACCGTTATAATAAATTACACCGTCCAAAGGACGGGCCAGTTTGCTAGTATATGTATATATATATATATATATATATATATCTTTATATATAAAAGAGAAGTTGTGTGTCTATCTCCTACGATTTAGATTCCTAACTACTCCCACATTTTGCGGTGCAGTTTAACCAAAAGCGGGTTTCTTATAGTCGTGATTCATATCGATCCCTTCTGCGTATTAGCGCGCGTCTACGATGAGTCTACGATTTAAAAGAAAATTTACCATCATTTTTTTGCATTTTTATGCATTTTTTCACTATTATATAAGGGAAGTAACTCTCTAAAAATGTCTACGATGAGTCAACGATTTAAAAAAAATTTACCATCATTTGTTTTCCATTTTTAATGCATTTTTTGCTATATTTTGGCTATAACTCTCTAAAAATGCTTATATAGTTATTTCCCTTACAAACCCGAGCAACGCCGGGCGATACTGCTAGTATATATATAATATATATATATATATATATATAATATATATATATATGATATTATAAGTTCAGCAAAACTTAGATTCAGATGAATATGGTACCAGAGATTAAAGGCACCAGAATTTGGTATGGTATTATCCATATAAATCAAATGGGGTGATTATAATCAAAATAAGCAACAAGGATATCCAAGGTAGTGTAGTACAATAAGTATAAAAATGTACATTGTCTAATTAATCAAAAAATTCTATATGTGGCTGAAGATTGCTCTACATTTTAAAACTGATGTAATACTTACATTGTTTGATAAAATGAAGTAGCATGAAACGATTGTACTACACTACCTTGGATATCCTTGTTGCTTATTTTGATTATATATATATATATAAATATATATATACTAGCAGAATCGCCCGGCGTTGCTCGGGTTTGTAAGGGAAATAACTATATAAGCATTTTTAGAGAGTTATAGCCAAAAAATAGCAAAAAATGCATTAAAAATGGAAAAAAAATTAAGGTAAATTTCATTTTAAATCGTTGACACATCGTAGATATTTTTAGAGAGTTACTTCCCTTATATAATAGCGAAAAAATGCATTAAAATGGAAAAATATGATGGTAAATTTTTTTAAATCGTAGACTCATCGTAGACGCGCGCTAATACCCAGAAGGGCTCGATATGACTCACGACTATAAGATACCCGGTTTTGGTTACACTGCACCGCAAAATGTGGGAGTAGTTAGGAATCTAAATCGTAGGAGACAGACACACAACTTCACTCTTATATATAAAGATATAAGTCACGTAGTTATATACACATACTTTGTTATATACACATTTTTAAAAGAAAATGTTATTTTGAATACAACATTTATAAAGAATAAAATATTTTTTGGTTTTTCTTAACCCTTTCGTTACTATATTTCTGACCAAAATACACCCCTTATGTGTTTCAATTAATTTCTAACGTAATCATAAATTTAGTCTGGTTTCATTAAACAACAATAACTTTTTTATTTATCAATATATTAACGTGAATTTTGGAAGATAATTTAATGAAATGTCCTCAACCAATTCTATACTATAATTTTTGTCACAAAGTAACTCTAATTGCAGGTAGATACAGGTAAATTCAACAAAATATAAAATTATTAAAATTTTGTTCAAACATCGCTATAGAAAATGGGTTATTAGCTAATATTCAATTGGGTATACAACAAAATTTTACGATAGAATTTGTTATTCTGGGTAACTTTCTGATACCCATAATAATATTTATGGCAAAATAGGCCTTAATTTTATTTAAGGTTGTGGGAAATAACAAACTATCCTTTCTTTCGTTTTGTTTACGTTTAGCGAAAAAGTAAATAGAAATAGTCTAAGGCTTTACTCTTCTGGGAAAGTCTGTGGCTTGGTGCAGTTTCTTCAGAAAAATCACCGAAAGAAACAGTTTTTAAATTTTCACTCCATTCAGGTACCAATTCGTTTTCTTTATCGCTGTCGGATTCACTGTTTTCACTTTAATAGCTGCAAACTTGCAAAGACAAAGGAGGAGAAGGGTGATAGCGTCAGTGAAACAATTCGCTCCCTTTGTGTGTGTGTGCGTTTGCGTGTGGTTTAAACCACATTAAGAAAAACATTTGACATACACACCAGAATGTGAGTTTTCTGTAAATTTTGCTTAATTGGAGTTTAAATTTTAAAAACTGGACCTGGCATGACCCGATGCATTCTACTCTTAAAAATGCTAGGTAAATTGTAATTGAAGAAATCCTATATTGTAGATTTCTATAAGTTACAAAGGGAGGCAGATAAAATCTGCCTTTTATAATAAGAGATATATACAATACATACATACATACATACATATATTCATATTGGTATGCATGTATATGTTTCTTTATATGTGTATCTGTATTTGTGTTTGTTACTCAACACTGCTTGACAGCCAGTGTTGCTTTGTTTACGTCCATGTAAAATTGTTCGACCAGAGAAATATATAAACGCGCGCGCGTGCACTTACATATGTATATTCATATGAATTGCAATCTCCGCAGGGACAGGAATTTAGTGAGTGGGATCGGTCGCCACAATCTCTGATTCACCCGCTTGACATTGATATCTGCATCACAGTTGCCCCTCATTGCAACGGAGCATTGGAGTAGAGTGAATTTAGTGAGACGTTGATATACGTAAACGCTCCTTTACTCCAAGGAATACAACCAAGTTTAATTATCCTCCGCTCAACCTAGATACCTCCACCAACAGGGTCGGGAGTGTTTTATCCCTAACTAGCACTATGACCCGGTAACGCCGGGTCATAGTGCTAATGCATGCATATACAGCTGCGTGCGTGCGCACATACACGCGAGTACGGTCCAAATCTCCGGCCAATCACATACAACTAGCTGGCATTCAATTGGGGTATCAAGTTTCGGGCGTTTTGATTGGGTTTTGGATAGAAAATTCACAAAAAAAGTCACTTCTATTGATTTTTTAATGGCTTTGCGGGGTGTCTGGGGAAATGTAAAGATGTGCACGATCACCCTCAAACAGTTTTAAATGGCCATAGAAAGTTCGAGCCCTCTAACTGAAATATTGTGGATTTGTATAAAGGACACACACACAGACAGACATTTTGCCGTTTATATATAGAGAGATTAGATGAGATTTCTGATGTGCACTTAAATACTACATCTCTTTGAGTGCACGTGATGATAAGGTGACATACTCTTAGCAGTGCTAGATTAACCAATACGCAAACTAAGCACGTACTCAGGGCATTAAGAGGGCGGGAACCACAGAAATGGTAAATGGTTTACGGTAAAAAAGAAATCACTTTTAGCTTGCCTTATCACAACTAAATATAAAGAGGTGTTACATAAGATTAATTTTGAGGATCTGCTCAAAGACTTTGCAATTAAAAATAGTAGGAGAAAACTTTTCGAATATAAATAAAGTAGATACATACAAAAATAAGCATTATGGTCAATCTTACTGCGAGTTTTGTTTCATTTTGATAAAATATAAATTTATTTTATAGTTTCTTATTGTTTATATTTTGAATTACATATACATGGGGGCGACAAAATCTTTTAAGTGTTTAGGGCCTTTATGGGGTCTTAATCCGGCTCTGAATCTTGGTTAGATAACATTGCTTCGTGTATAGTATGTGGCACCTCAGGCCCACTAAAGCCTTGTGAGTGGATTTGGTAGACGAAAACTGAAAGCCCGTCGTATATATGTATATGTGTGTGTGTGTGTGTGTGTGTGTGTGTGTGTGTGTGTGTGTGTGTGTGTGTGTGTGTCTGTTTGTCCCCCCAACATCGCTTGACAACCGATGCTGGTGTGTTTACGTCCCCGTAACTTAATGGTTTGGCAAAAGAGACCGATAGAATAGGTACTAGACTTACAAAGAATAAGTCCTGGGGGCGATTTGCGCGACTAAAGGCGGTGCTCCATCATGGCCACAGTCACATGACTGAAACAAGTAAAAGAGTAAGAAAATTAGTATTGATTCACGCAGGATTTATTGCTGGCCACATCTGCAATCGGCAAGGTTTTGGCAGATCTCGTGTTGTCTAGTCCTTATCCTTCATTGTTTAGTATACAATAAAAACCCAGGCACCATTGAAACACTTGAATCATTGGCAAAATTATCCAGTGTTAATGGTTCGTAAATTCCTTTTCTTAGCATAGCTTAGCGGCAGGGTGCTCTCACTGTCACAATACATTTGGCGGCATCTTGTGAGTTGATTTTATCCTTTCACTTGCACTAGATAAGTTAACTGACGAAGCTAAACTCTCCTCACCAACCATCGTCATCATCTACATTTCTTTCTTTGTCTTCGTGTATGCTTTTTACTTTGGCTGCCTCTCCTATCAGAACACATTTTGTAGTGTAAACTAACGGCAATTATATTAAACCACAAGTAAAATGAGGCCATCAATGACAAAACTAAAAAGAAAACCACCTCTCCTTTTCATTCGACACATTAATTTAAATTGATTTCTTTGCCCTAATCTATTTCACACATCACTTTATTTTTTAATGATTAATGTTTATAGAAGGAATTTCTCACAATTAACTTTTTTTTAAATTTAATAACTGCAGCACTTAAAATTTTTAAATATCTTAATTTTAAAACCCTCTTATATATATATATATATCATCAGTTTTTTTAAATTATTATTTCGTTGTTTATAGGTGTAACTGTCAAAAACCACTTAGTTGGTTAGTCAAGTGTGATGAGAAATTAGTTAACTTGATTTAAAACTCATAACAAACTGTAAATGATGAAAACTTATGGTGATTCCTGATTGGAATTTAAATTCATTTGGCTAAAGCTCGTACGTACTGGAGACGGGGACTTTATGAAGGATGGTTTCAGAGTTTTTTGGTTGGAAGCACTCCGTCGGTTACGACCACGAGGGTTCCGGTTGATCCGAATCAACGGAACAGCCTGCTCGTGAAATTAACGTATAAGTGGCTGAGCACTCCACAGACACGTGTACCCTTAACGTAGTTCTCGGGGATATTCAGCGTGATACAGAGAGTGACAAGACCGGCCCTTTGAAATACAGGTACAACAGAAACAGGAAGTAAGAGTTAGAGAAAGTTGTGGTGAAAGAGAACAGCAGGGATCACCACCATCCCCTGCCGGAGCCTCGTGGAGCTTTTAGGTGTTTTCGCTCAATAAACACTCACAACGCCCGGTCTGGGAATCGAAACCGCGATCCTACGACCGCGAGTCCGCTGCCCTAACCACTGGGCCATTGCGCCTCCACGGTTTCAGAGTAGGAAATAAATGAAAAATATATTTTCATCTGAGTAAGATGTTTCTGTTCCGTGCGACACCAGACGCTATAGATAGATCCAGATGAAAACTATGTTACGAATTGAGAACTGTTCGATAGCCAGAGTCATGGGCAATAAAGTGATTCTCTCGAAATACATTTAAATAAATGTAACAGAACAGATTTATGAGTCGTTATTCTAATTCTAGATCTCTCTGTCCGTTTTTCTTTCAATGATGAATGTTGGTTTATATGGTTAGCTGGTCAAATTGAGTAAAGGAAGAGATTAACTCTATATATTAACGATCGTGGACATGACCGATGTTGTGTCGTATCTTTCAGAAGTGGAGGCGCAATGGCCCAGTGGTTAGGGCAGCGGACTCGCGGTCATAGGATCTCGGTTTCGATTCCCAGACCGGGCGTTGTGAGTGTTTATTGAGCGAAAACACCTAAAAGCTCCACGAGGCTCCGGCAGGGGATGGTGGTGATCCCTGTTGTACTCTTTCACCACAACTTTCTCTCACTCTTTCCTTCCTATTTCTGTTGTACCTGTATTTCAAAGGGCCGGCCTTGTCACTCTCTGTGTCACGCTGAATATCCCCGAGAACTACGTTAAGGGTACACGTGCCTGTGGAGTGCTCAGCCACTTACACGTTAATTTCACGAGCAGGCTGTTCCATTGATTCGGATCAACCGGAACCCTCGTGGTCGTAACCGACGGAGTGCTTCCACGTATCTTTCAGAAACCAAACCTTTGTTACCAGATCAGTTTTATAAAAAAATAATGTAGGAGAAATTTTCAAAATGTAGCAGATTATATAAGAAAGTAACTCAAAATGAAAATTTTGTAGGCAGGCGGGGCTGTGTGTAAGAAGCTTCTTTTCTAACCACATGGTTCCGGGTTCAGTCTCACTGCGTAGCACCTTGGGTAAGTGTCTTCTTCTGTAGCCTCGGGCCGACCGAAACCTCGTGCGTTGATTTGGTATACGGAAACTGAAAGAAGCCTGTTGTACACGTATGTGTGTGTCTGTGTCTGTGATTTCCCTCACCAATGCTTGACAACCGGTGTTGATGTGTTTACGTCCCCGTAACCTTAGTGGTTCAACAAAGAAACCAGTAGAATAAATATCAGGTTTAAAAAAATAAATACTGGAATCGATTCGTTCGACTAAAATTCTTCAAGGCGGTGCCCCAGCATGGCCGCAGTCTACTGATTGAAATAAATACCAAGTAAAAGAAATTGAATGCGCATGTCTCTCCTCTGTTGTCTTCTTTCAGTTGTTTATTGCTTTTATTTTATAGTTTTTACTCTCATGCCAACCTCATATTTCTCTGCTCTCTGCATTCTACCTTATCTCCCGCGATTACCTCAAATCTTTCGTTTTACTTCCTCATTCACTTCTCTCCGTTTTCTCTAACCATTTTTGTTTCTTCTTTCTATATTTTCTTCGGATGAATGACTGACATCCGAAACGTCAAGTCTTGCCCCCTCCTTTTTCCCGTTAATATTGGCTTATCTATGGTGAACAGGGTTTGACACGAGATGGTCAAGAAGTTGACAGATGGTTCGTAAATCTCCGATTACCTACTACAGCGAACAATGTCAAGAAGGTTATAGAAAAATTTAGGCTGCGGTTTCAATTCCTGGTTGAGAAGCCAAGAATTCACCGTTCCAGGGAAATCCATTTCAATGGTTCTTTACAATCCTTGGATAATTTATAGATTTCCATTCAATGAACTTGTGAATTTCTCGTTACAATTCTTCAATGTTACAAGTTTAATTTTTGACAACATGGCAATATGTTAGGTAAGGAGTTGTAAACAGATTTTATGAGAATCAGGCTTAGATGTCCTTGGCATATAAAGAGAATTAACACCATAAAAGTTTGAATCTTTCTCTTTCCCTCTTCCTCTCTCTCTCTCTCTCTCTCTCTCCTCTCTCTCTCTCTCTCTCTTTCTTAGCTTGATGTAACACTTCAGCAATTGTTTACCAAGCGGATTTTAACTCTGAAAATGTTTTACAATTGCTTTTATAATCATGTGCTTCATCACAATAATTAACGCACACATGATTCTTCCCGAGCGTTAGTACTTGACTCGTCCAAAATCACAAACTATTATTTTTATGTCCTCCTTTCTTTTTCTTTCAATGCGGATGTGGCAGTAACATTTTTTAAAGAACTGTGGATTTTGTTCGAAGCAATTTCAAATTAGCCGCAATTGCTGATAAAAGAAATCTTTTATCAATATTTTCTAATCGACCAACACCAACTGCTGATGACTGTACTTCAAGTTTTGTTGTTTTACTAACAATAAACTGCTTTGAGTTTGCTGCATTTGTCAAGTTTTACATTTAGCTAAAGAAAGATGCTTTGTTATATTGGTATTCAATGCTGCTAACTTTATATAAAGCTTTATTGTTTCAGTGATTTTTTTCTCTCACAGGGTTTGAATAGTGTGCGTTAGTTAACCAGGATTTTGAAAATATTTCATCATACATCAATCTATTGCTCGTTGTTCATAATTCGAGCTGTTGCTCATTGTTTAAGTGAGTATAGTTTGGGGATAATTGGGATTTGAATTAGCTTCTTAAAATTTCCATCTGATTAACGTCTACAAAAAAGCATCTGGCCCACTTTATTATACCAGAACGATTTCTTCATGATCATTCGATATGCTCCAGATCAAGTCAACTTTCCCGAACACCTTAAATATAGAGGAACACACTACAAAATGATCTACCTATTTTCTTTAAGATAGCATGTTAGCACTAATATGAATTTATTAATAGACACTTTTTCACGTTACTTCTAGCAAAACTTATCCCTAGAGGCAACTGTCGCCAAAAAGTGCTACCAACCGTGCCTGTCCATCAGTGTTTCAAATCCAGAGTTGTCCGGCATAGCCAAATGTTTTGACATTTCGTTAATTATTTATAATTTCCGAAATATTAGAGCTTAAAATAAATTTTGAACCTTGATAACATTTCATATTAAATTTATAGAAAATATTATGGAGATGTACTTGCATAGCAAGTGACCTGATCTGAGATCGTGTGCTGGAACGAAAACAATTGCAGCGTGGAAGGTGTTTATAAGCCATTTAAGAAACACACAAAAACCGTTAGATTTTGACAAATTAAATTTAAATGTTGAAGTGAATCTAACGGTTTTGTGTGTTTCTTAAATGGTTTATAAAGACCTTCCACGCTGCAATTGTTATAGAAAATATCTAAAAATATAAACGGACACATGATTGGTTGAATAATTTTCTGAAGCCATTATACAATAGCTGTGGCAGCTGTGTCCAGTCATTTAGAT
>NC_042999.1:8615879-8630879 GCF_006345805.1 Octopus sinensis | reverse complement strand
CGATGTAATCGACTTAATCCGTTTGTCTGTCCTTGTTTGTCCTCTCTGTGTTTAGCCCCTTGTGGATAGTAAAGAATTAGGTATTTCATCTGTTCTGAGTTCAAATTCTGCCAAAGTTGACTTTACCTTCCATCCTTTCGGGGTCGATAAATTAAGTACCAGTTGCATACTGGGGTTGATTTAATCGACTGGCCCCCACCTCCCCCAAAAAGTTTGTTCCTTGTGCCAATAGTAGAAAAGATTATTATATTTTTCCTTGGTTACAAGAAACCCTTCAAGTGCTCTCCACTTGGGAGTCAGAACAAAAACCTTTTATGGCGTCACAATAAACCAAAACGCTATGTTTTAGTTTTGCAATAATGGATTTTTGAAAACAAACAATTTTGTTTTCAAAGATGTCTTCATCCTTGATTACAAAAAGTAATGTTGCTCTCAGTGCTGCCATCACCCCGACCACTGCCACCAACAATATAATAAATGAGCACATAAGAGAACCATCCGAACGTGGCCGTAGCCAGCACCGCGTCGACTGGCCTCCGTGCTGGTGGCACGTAACAAACACCATCTGATCATGGCCGTTGCCAGCCTCGCCTGGCATCCATGCCAGCGGCATGTAAAAAGCACCATCCGAGCATGGCCGTTCGCCAGCCTCGTCTGGCACCTGTGTCAGTGGCACATAAAAAGCACCCACTACACTCATGGAGTGGTTGGCGTTAGAAAGGGCATCCAGCTGTAGAAACACTGCCAGATCTGACTGGCCTGGTGCAGCCTTCTGGCTTCCCAGACCCCAGTTGAACTGTCCAACCCATGCTAGCATGGAAAGCGGACGTTAAATGATAATGATGATGATGATGATGATGATGATGATGATGATGATGAGCCACTGTATGATTGTTCAACCTGCAAGAAATAGCAACCAAATCTCTCTCAAACCATACTCTAAAGTCTGAGAAAATAAGGATGAATAGAATAACTTGGTTTGGCCCTAAATCAGTGTGGATTGGAAAAAGATGGGGTAGTTAGAGTTGGGTAGCTTTGATCATTGCTTGGCTTGATTAAGGCCAACAATAAAATCAACAGCAACACCAGTGGAGGCGCAATGGCCCAGTGGTTAGGGCAGCGGACTTGCTGTCGGAGGATCGCGGTTTCGATTCCCAGACCGGGCGTTGTGTGTGTTTATTGAGTGAAAACACCTAAAGCTCGATGAGGGCTCCAGCAGAGGGTGGTAGCGACCCCTGTTGTACTCTTTCGCCCCAACTTTCTCTCACTCTTTCCTCCTGTTTCTTGTCCCCGACTTCCTACGCAACCGCTGAGCCTGGATGCACATTCATCCATCCGTCGATGCTCTCGGAGTCGGGGGTTGACCTGCTTTCTCTTCTGCGGGTCTTACAAAGAGCGAAGGTCCCCGTTTTGGACTCTCCTACTAATGGGACGAAGACCATTTGTTCAACAGCAACAGCAACAGCAGCAACAGCAACAGCAGCAACAGCAACAGCAGCAACAGCAACAGCAGCAACAGCAACAGCAGCAACAATCAAAAATGATATTTTTCAATCCATGATGCTGAAGATTCTTAAATCTTTGGATAATAAACCAAGTTGTAAAGTCAGACATTTCTGATGCTGTGCTGTTGCGTTTCTGCTGCACAGTTTAGAAAAAAAAGCAGTTTATTTTGATCAGGAAATTTCTAAGAATACAGAATGGATGAGAGGATTGATCTGTCTTAAATTCAGACCCACTGCAGGCATTTTCTTATGTAGCTGTACAGTACAATTAATTCTCTATATTTCAGTTCGCATAGCTATTGGGAAAGCTTTCAGATAATCTACGAATGTTACCAATGATACATTGGCACTACAGACACAAGATGCAAAGATTTATCTCTTGGCCATTTATAATCATAGAACGAAGAGATAAGCTCCACTTCTTAAAATTCCTTTGGGACTTTGCAGAAATTTAGATTTCTATATCTTTCTCTTTTACTCTTAGATATATATCCTTATTCATTACTGTTTCCATTCTTTCCTTTTCTTTTTTCATTCTGTCTCTCCTTTCTTTGTCTTTCTTTGATCCATTCTATTATTCTTTCTTCATTCAACGTCTTGAACCATTTCTCTTAATATTTTCTCTCGACTGCATAAACTTTTTTCCCCTTCCAATGGTTTTACATATTTTCTCTTCTACTTTACAAAAATATTTTTCATTCAATTTCTCTATTCTGTTATTTGCCTTATTTTATTCTCTATTTATTTTTTCCTATTCTTTTTCCCTTTTATTATTTCCAATTCTCTTTTATCTTCTGTGAAATGTTACTTTTTCAAACAGAGAAGAAAAATGGTTGAAAGTCTATAACATTCTACTCCCAACTCCCAGAGCATCAATTGAAATTCTTCACTTCAGGCATTTTATTTGGTTATGTCTTTGGTCATCACACTTAATTCTTTGTGCTTCAGTTCATTTAATTGTTAGGAATATGTATCAAATTGTCTGGAACTATGACCTGAGATAGGTTGGCATTCCACCTAGTGAGAAATTTATCTTCCATTTACTAAATTTTATAAAACCTGAGAAAAACTGCAGCGTTTTTAAAAGTCCCTGGAGACTTTCAAGATATTTGTTTTATTTAGAAATCCACGAATCTCTCTTCGATGAATGATACAGGAATCATCACAGACATTTTGGTTATTACACTATGTCAACTTAGCCGTCATTCACCAAACAGTGACAACTCTTAAATCCTTAATAAAAGTCGGTTAGACGTCTTTCATAGTATTTTCAAAACTAAATAGTAATGCAAATAAGTGAATAAAGTGAGATATAAATAAAATACAAAATAAATAAGTATCAGCTGATTAAGATCTCAGAGTTAATGAGAAATACAAATACAAAAAAAAACATTAAAAGCAACAACTGTGATAATATTTACATAATAAATTGTGATTTAACCCCAGCTGTATTAACAGAATATCGATTTTTATTCGTGCAAACCACTCTTGCACAAAGTTGCTACAAAACGAATAGCAATAGAGTGTAACTTCTCCAAATGTTGGATGGTTTCAAAGCTTGGCCTTCGCTCATGAGGCAAGTATGATCTGGGAGCATGGACCAGGGTTTTAGGGGTTGGTTTGTGTGCTTATGTGGTTGAGAGTGAACACAGGTACCGTCTTGGTTCTCACGTCATTGACCCAGCAGAACATCGAGGATTTGGCAGGTGGAGGGAGCACTGTGCCAGCGTTTTCAGTGGAATAGGCTGGAGCAGTGTGCAATGAGGGGTCTTGCTCAAGGACACAATGCATTGCTAGATCCCCTTTAAAACAGCTTGTCTATATCCTAGAACCAGGGCCAATTGCGGGCAGGTTAGTATACTCTCTTTTACTTGTTTCAGTCATTTGACTGCGGCCATGCTGGAGCACCGCCTTTTAGTCGAGCAAATCGACCCCGGGACTTATTCTTTGTAAGCCCAGTACTTATTCTATCGGTCTCTTTTTGCCGAACCACTAAGTGACGGGGACGTAAACACACCAGCATCGGTTGTCAAGCAATGCTAGGGGGACAAACACAGACACACACACACACACACATATATATATATATATATATATATATATATATACATATATACAACAGGCTTCTTTCAGTTTCCGTCTACCAAATCCACTCACAATGCTTTGGTTGGCCTTGGGAAAAGGGCTATAGCAGAAGACATTTGCCCAAGATGCCACGCAGTGGGACTGAACCCGGAACCATGTGGTTGGTTAGCAAGCTACTTACTACACAGCCACTCCTGCGCCTATGGTAAGTTTTTAACGACAACAACCCAAATTCTGTGAGGTGCAGCAGGCTGAGATTGTAGGGCTCATGACATGTGTGTGTGTACACATGTTGTTTCAGCTATGCTATAGCTTTCATCAAAAGCATTTCACTTAGCTCTTAGCATGCAAAGCTGGTCTCATTCTCTCTTATGAGCTTAGACTCTGACAGAAGCCCTTGCATCAGGGCCCTATTTTAAATCAATCACATCAAATATATTGCCATATCATTCAATACTACACTTAGTGTTAACAGATACCGCAGTATCACAGTATCAACCAGACCATCAGATGCTGTTACACACCACTGTTCACAATGTGCTTCTAATTCTGTCTTGATTAGACCAATCTGTTCCATCTTAATCCAAATTGCTCAACTAAATCGTCTTTCCATTGTCGTGGAGGCCTTCCAAGTGGATCTTTCCGATCTCTTAGATACCACTCAACAATTCCATGGATCAACAGTCATAATGAGGTTTTTATAATATTAATTAATCTTAACCATGGATTTCAGGTGCCTGTGAAGATGGATTTGAAAATAAATTAATCTTGGTGGTTTTTAGTTTTTCTCTCAAGAATCCTCCAAAAGATCCAAATAACGTATGGTTTCCAGACTACAAAAACATTGATTTCTCTAAATCTCATTATTTTACTTAACATATGCATGCGGGTATTTATCCTAAATATTTCTCTCCTAAGAAAAGGACTCATAAAATGGCCCACGACAGAAAAGAAAAATGAAAGCTCTCACATTTATTTTCTGCGTATCATGGAAATTGTTCGAAAACAATTATTTGAAAAATAGTTTTTTTAAATAAATATCATTTGTGTACTTGATTTTTAATTTTATCAGTTTTGTTTAAATAAAATAAAAGAATTTAGAATGATTAACGTTTTGTATAATCGTCCTTTTGACTAATTTTCATTCATACAATTTCCATTCGAATAAATGTTTTTCGAATAATTGTTTACGATACCTGTGCCGGTGGCATGTAAAAAGCACCACCGTATATGACCGATGCCAGCGCTGCCTCGACTGGCTTCTGTGCCGGTGGCACATAAAAAGCACCAACCGATCATGTCCGTTGCTAGTAGCCTCCCCTGGCACCTGTGCCGGTGGCACATAAAAAGCACCCACTACACTCACAGAGTGGTTGGCATTAGGAAGGGCATCCAGCTGTAGAAACACTGCCAGATCAGACTGGAACCTGGTGCAGTCTCCTGGCTTCACAGACCCCTGTCAAACCATCCAACCCATGCTATCATGGAAAAACGGACGTTAAACGATGATGATGATGATGATGAACAATTGTTTTTGAACAATTATTCTCGAACAATGTTCTCATAATCAATTCCGTTTGGAATTTGTCATTAATTAGTTATTAATTAATGAGTAAAGTTATTCATCCTTCTCCTATCTAATCCATTAGTTTCTCATTCTTTGACAATCCCCATTGAGCCATTCTCTCAGTCTTCCAACTTAGTCTGTTTTTCAATGAGTTGAGTGGTTGCTGCTTAAGTCAGAGACCATTGTTAAAAACTTGGGACAAATTCCCAAGTTTGAATAGTGTGTGATGACCATAAATAACAGGCCCCAGCATCAAATGCTTGATTGCCTGCAAACTATTAACGTCTTTCGGTCAGAATTAGTCTCATTAACTTCAGAAAATGGCTTAACAACATTTGGAATGTCCATTCCTTTTGCAGAAGAATTAGTTATGCAAATCAAATAAAATAGCTTCGACCAATCGTTGTGGCCAGTTTATGGTTTTGTTTCATTGGGAGTTAACGAGTTTGGCCTTTGCTAGGAAATTTGGTTCTAATTTGGTTCCCCGACATCATTTTCTAGAATATTCACTTCTAAGTTTGGCACAAGGCCAGCAAGTTTGGTGGAGGGAGCAAGTCAATTGCTTGCCACTCCCTAACAGTGGAAGGAATCCAGGGGTAGAGGTAGACCCAGGAAGACATGGGATGAAGTGGTGAAGCATGACCTTTGAATGTTGAGCCTCACAGAGACAATGACGAAAGACTGGGGCCACTGGAATTATGCTGTAACTGAGAAGACCCAGCAAATAAAGTGAGTCCACAACTGTAACCTACACCAGTGTTGCATAACCAGCCCACTCAAAAAGTACCTTGGATCGTAGGGTGACATCCCATGCTTGAGGAGACCTATTGAGTCAAGTACATCAAAATCAAAATCAAATCAAATTACAATCAAATGGAAATTGTAGTTGTGGCCTCCGTGCTGGTGGCACGTAAAAAGCACCATCTGAACATGGTCAATGCCTGCCCCCTAACCCCGACTGGCTCCTGTGCTAGTAGCATGTAAAAGGCACCATTCAAATGTGGCCGATGCCAACACTGCCTTGACTGGCTCCCATGCTTGTAGCATGTAAAAAGTACCATCCAATCATGGTCGATACCAGCCCCCTCTGGCCCCTGTGCCAATGGCACATAAAAAGCACCCACTACACTCTCGGAGTGGTTGGCATTAGGAAGGGCATCCAGCTGTAGAAACACTGCCAGATCAGATTGGGGCCTGGTGCAGTCTCCTGGCTTCCCAGACCCCTAGTCAAACTGTCCAACCCATGCCAGCATGGAAAATGGCCGTTAAACGATGATGATGATATGATGAGGATTATATATATATATATATATATATATATATATATATCACTGTGATCACTGTGACCGACCACGCCATCAGATGTTGTTACACATCGCTGGTCACAATGCGCTTCACATTGTTTTAGCCTTCAAGTGACGCCACCCCGCTGGCTAAGAAAGCAGGCCAACAGAAGAAAGAGTGAGAGAAAGTTGTGGCGAAAGAGTACAGCAGGGATCGCCACCACCCCCTGCCGGAGCCTCATGGAGCTTTTAGGTGTTTTCGCTCAATAAACACTCACAACGCCCGGTCTGGGAATCGAAACCGCGATCCTACGACCACAAGTCCACTGCCCTAACCACTAGGCCATTGCGCCTCCATATATATATATATCATATATATATATATATATATATAATATATATATATATATATAGATGGATGGAAGGATAGATACGATGGGCTTCTTTCAATTTTCATCTACCATATCTGTTTACAAGGCTTTGGTCAGCCCATCATCATCATCATCATCGTCGTTTAACGTCCGTTCTCCATGCTAGCATGGGTTGGACGGTTCGACCGGGGTTCTGGGAAGCCAGAAGGCTGCACCAGGCTCCAGTCTAATTTGGCAATGTTTCTACATGGCTATATGAAAAGACATTTCTCCAAATTGCAGTACAGTGGGATTGAACCCGAAACCATGTGGTTGGGAACTAAATCTTTTTACCACACCACTACACCTGTATGCATGCCACACCTGCACCTATAATTGAAGAGATGTCCAGTTGGAGCCAACCTTTCTTCTTTTCTAAGAAAAACATATTCACAAATCCCCTCTCCAATATGTCCTTCTTATGTTAAGAAAGTACAAAACGCTATCTGGGTGATTTGGCTGCTATTTCAAGCAAAGTGTGTGACTACATTGAGGTTTATGGAAATACTAATTTGTGCTTTTTGTTCCATGGTCAGGTGACTAAAACTTTCTAGAAAAGGGACAAAAATTGACTGATTATATTCCTGTTTCAAAAGGAAAAAAAAAAAAAAAACATGAATAGGATTTGAACTTAAAACCCTTGAGACTAAATCTATAAGTATTGATTTTAGTTCTCTATTGTCTCTGCCACTCCCCTCCTTTTATATGAGGCAATTATTAATGAATGATAGAAACCTCTATGGGAGGTTACCTATAATACTTACCTTTCAGGTAACGAATAAGCTGGCTGCTTAGTGAACTGGTTGGTTAGCAAGTTGGTTGTTTGGTTGGTTGGTTGGTAGCAACAATTGTTATTAGTAGCAATTGTATCCAGCTACTGTTTATTGCCAAATATAGCGGCCGTTAAGTACTTACCATTAACCAAAACAACAACACTAACGATAATTATAATAAATAAATAAATATAATAAACTGAATAATTTAAGATATGAAAGAATTATTTGAAAAAAAAAAAAGAAAAAAACTGTGCAGTCTTAGAAACCAATTACTGCGGCAGAACAGAGAGTGATGTATATCGTTAGTCGTGTCTGAGATGAGGATGAATACGAGCGAAAATAATGATTTTCGTTTTGGTTTTTGTGAAAAGAGGAATGCGCAACTTCCATTGTGGGCCTTGCTCACTTATATTTAATGATCTCCATAAAGGGGGGGGGAGTTTGAATGGGAAACTGCTGTGCTGTCACTAAGCTCTGTGTGTGTGTGTGTGTGGGTGTGTGTGTGGGTATGTATTTGGAGGCACATGTATGTGTGCATGTGTGTGCATGCATGTGTGTATATGTGTGTGTGTGCATGTGTCTGCATGCATGCGTGCATGTGTGTGCATGTGTGCATATGTGTACATGTGTGCATGTGCATGTGTGCATGTGCATGTGTGCACACACGTGTGCATGTGTGTGCATGCATGTGTGCATGTGTGCATGTGTGTGTGTGTGTGCATGTGTGCATGTGTGTGTATGCGTGTATGCATGTGTGTGTACGTGTGTGTATGTGTGTATTTGTGTGGGTGGGTATGAGTGGGCTTGTATGTGGAGGCACATGTGTGTGTGTGTGTGCGTGTATGTGCATGTGTCTGCGTGTGTGTGTATGTGTGTGTGCATGTGTGTGTAAATGAATGTTTGTGTGTGGTTGTATTTGTGTGGGTAGGTATGTGTGAGCATGTATGTGGAGGCACATGCTTGTGTGTGTGTGTGTGTTTGCGTGTGTATGTGTGCATGTTTATGTGTATGTGTATGTGTGTGCGTGTGTGATGTGTGTGTGTGTGTGTTATCTCAAGCTCGTGTCATTGATGCTTATTCATGTTTGGTTAGAATTGATTGACACAACTGTTTATTGTTGCTCGGAGGGATTCTGGCTCTTCTTCTACGTGGTCTATTTTTAAACTTAATGATATTGCAAGAGTTCTGTTCAGATAGCCAGCATCATCATCATCATCATCATCATCATCATCATCATCATCATCATCATCATCATCATCATCGTCATTATCATCATCCTCGTCTTCATCTTCATCATCATCATCATCACCACCACCACCATCATCATCATCATCATCATCATCATCATCATTCTTCATCTTCATCATCATCATCGTCATCATCATTGTCGTTGTCGTCATCATCATCATCCTCATCATCATAATCATCATCATCATCGTCGTCGTCGTCACCACCATCATCATCATCACCACCATCATCATCATCATCATCATCATTATCATCATCCTCACCTTCATCTTCATCTTCATCTTCATCATCATCACCATCATCATCATCATCATCATCATCATCATTATCATCATTATAATCATCCTCATCTTCATCATCATCATCATCATCATTATCATCATTATAATCATCCTCATCTTCATCATCATCATCATCATCATCACTTAACATTTATTTTTCATGCTGGCATGCATTTGACAGTTTGATAGGATCCAGTGAGGTACAGTGAGGCCGCACCAAACCCCAGTGTCTATCCTGGCAGGGTTTCCCATGAGTGGGTGCCCTTCTTAATTGCCAACCACTACACAGGGTGTCCTGAGCATTCTTCACCTAACGCTAATGAGATCACCAAGTAACTTACGAAGGAAAAAAGAATGGTAAAGAGATGAGAAGCACTGTTTTCAATTCTGGTGTTTATGACAAGACTGAAGCTCTTTAACTTAAAGTCAGAGCTTCTAAGAGTTGTGCCACTTAAAAATTGCCAATAAAAACCATAACCCATAACATTCTACGGTGAAAGACAAAATCTGTCACTGCAGAAATGTCTCATTAAATAACCAGAAAAAACAAAAAACATTGCTGGCTCTGGGCCAAAATAGGAAACTATTATTGTTATTATTATTATTATTCTTTAAGGCGGCGAGCTGGCAGAATCATTAGCATGCTGAGTGAAATGCTTAGCGGTATTTCTTCTGTCATCACGTTCTGAGTTCAAATGCTGCTGGGGTCGACTTTACCTTTCATCCGTTTAGGGTCAATAAATTAAGTACCAGTTATGTGCCTGGGTCACTGTAATTGACTGATCCCCCTCCCCAAAAATGTCAGACCTTGTGCCTTTAATACAAAGAATTATTATTATTATTGTTTAGGTGCGATGTCCAGAATATAGGACACAAGTGATCGTGTCCAACCACGATTCTCTGTTCTCTGCATTCTGTAACAAACAGTTCTGCTTCTTCCTGATGTTCGATGCCTCTTTCTTCCAACCAATTCCTCAATCTTGACATCCATATCATCATTCTCTTTCCTCTGCTTCTTCTCCATTCAATCTTTCCAATCATCACTAAATTCTCCAAACCCTCATCACATGACCAAGAAATCTCAGTTACTTGGCCCTTATCTCACAAATCAGTTTCCTATTTACCACAGCCCGGCACATCATTTCATCACCAGACCCTTTGTCTGTCCATGCTATCCTCAATATTCTCCTTAATTATTATCATGTAAAGTAAATTTTCCTTGATATCTGTCGTATGTACATCTTACACCCAGGGTGCCACCCAAACACCCGAGGTAGATATCAGATATGTTCTTTTAACCCCTTTTTATGATTGTATGATGTCAAGATGTGCTAAGACAGGATTGTACATCTTTATGCTTTATGTTTAAATTCTGCCCAGGTCAGCTTTGCCTTTCATCCTTTCGGGGTTGATAAATTAAGTACCAGTTGCGTACTGGGGTTGATGTAATTGACCAGTCCCCACCCCACAAATTTCAGGGCTTGTGCCTTTAATAGAAAGGATTATTATTATCATTATTAAGGCAGTGAGCTGGCAGAAATGTTAGCACACTGGATGAAATACTTAGCGGTATTTCGCCTGTCCCAATGTTGTGAGTTCAAATTCTGCTTAGGTCAACTTTACCTTTCATCATTTCGGGGTCAATAAATTAAATACCAGTTGAACACTGAGTGTCGATGTATAATCAACTCATCCCCTCCCCCAAAATAGCTGCCATTGGGGCAAAATTTCAAACCATTATTATTATCATTATTATTATTATTTAAGACGGTGAACTGTCAGAATCATTAGCACGCCAGATGAAATGCTTAGTGGTATTTCGTCTGCCATTACATTCTGCACCAAGGTCAACTTTGCCTTTCATCCTTTCAGGGTCGATTAAATAAGTACCAGTTATGCACTGGGGGTAATGTAATCAACTTAATCCCTTCCCCCAAATTTGCGGACTTGTTCTTTCAGTAGAAAGGATTATTATTATTATTATCATCATCATCATCATCATCATCATCATCATCATCATCATCATCATTATTATCATCATTATTATTATCATTATTATTATCATCGTTAAGGCTGTGAGCTGGCAGAATCATTAGCACATTGGGCAAATTGCTAAGCAGCATTTCTTTCATCCTGAGTTCAAATTCCACAGAGATTAGCTTTGCCTTTCATCCTATCAAGGTCGATAAAATAAAAAAAAAAATCCAGTTGAGTCCTAGAGCCAATGTAATTGATTTGCACTCCAAAATTGCTGGCCTTGTGCCAAAATTCGAAACCCTTATTATTGTTGTTGTTGTTGTTAAGTATTATTTTAGCATTATTATATCCAAAGACTTAAGAACTACACCAAGAGTCTCCTTTCTCGTATCAAAAGGAATTAAACAGATTGCAAAAAAAAAACACGTTGAAACCTGTTCAATGTTATAATACCCCCCACCCCCCACACCCTGCCCAACAAACCTGGGTACTGTTGTGCTCTGGAATGTGTCTAAGTTTATCTTCATAGGTAATCTGTCAGCTCGTTATTGTGTGGGGGGGGGAGAGGGTTTCTGCATCGTTCCATTTGTGTTAATTACAAACGGGGATGATTGTCACATTCCTTAATTACGGTAATACTTTTAATTCAACATGATCCTAAGTCAACATAATTCCTCAGGTTTTCAGTTCAGTTCTTGTCTACAAGAGAATTACTTCCAACACGGTCAACTGACAGTCATTCAAGTATTGGAAAAACTGTTTTGTAGGAAGCATTCCAGTCTTCTTTACGTTGGGGTTCAAATCCTGCTGGAGTCGATTTTGTTTTTTATCCTTCCAGGGTCAATAAAACATAAATCTTATGTTTGGGTCAATTCTGCTTTCTCTCTCTCTCTCTCTCTCTCTCTCTCTCTCTCTCTCTCTCTCTCTCTCTCTCTCTCTCTCTCTCTCTCCTTCTCTCTTCCTCTATCTCTCATTCATTCATTCCGAAAGTTTATGTCCCCGTAATTTAGTGGTTCAGCAAAAGAGACCGATGGAATAAGTACTTGGCTTACAAAGAATAAGTCCTAGGGTCAATTTGTTCAACCAAAGGCAGTGCTCCAGTATGGCTGCAGTCAAATGGCTGAAACAAGTAAAAAGAATTTTTAAAATAAGTAAAAACACAACAGCCTAACGGGTAGTTTTCAAGACAGCAAGAGTAGTAACAACAACAATAACTTTTACTCTATATTGCTCTCGTTGTAGCTGTGTTGATGTAAACCTTGCTTTGGTTCAACACCAAATGGGACAAACAGAATTTTTAGACACAGTTCCAAGAAAGATTTGGCAAAAGCTAGAAAACTAATCTAATAAGGGCCAACTGAGACAGCAAAACGTGCAGCCGGCCCCAGTTTCCACAACACCTTCGACCAGAACTCTAGGGAATGGCAGGAGAAATTGCTTTATGTCTAAATATCATATGCAAATGAGCAAACACTTTACCCAGCCCTGCCCTAACAGTAAGAATCAGTAGCACCACTCCTCCACACCATGGCACCATCCCACCCCATGGTCACTGGAAAAATAATGGTTGCTGCAGAAGGGACTTTAGAAACTGTTGAAAGAAAAACAAAGAAGAAAAAAATCTTAAAAATGGAAAAGCAACACAAAAAAAAGGAAAATGAGTGAAGAGGAAGGGTTTTGAAATAACAATTATATAATAGGTGCAAGCATGGCTGTGTGGTAAGAGGCTTGATTCTCAACTACATGGTTCTGAGTTCAGTCCCACTGCAGGGCAACTTGGGCAAGTGTCGTCTACTATAGCCTTGAGTTGTCCAGAGATTTGTGAGTGGATTTGCTAGACAGAAACTGAAAGAAGCCAGTTGTGTGTGTGTGTATATATATATATATATATATATATATATATATTTATATTTATATTAAGGGCATTACTATACATAAATGCTTCACTCGAGGAGGGACTCTTGAAATGTTTATTATGGTAGTTTTGACTTTAAGAGTCCCTCCTAGCGTGAGGCATTTATGTAAAGTAATGCCCTTAATATAAATAAATATATTTAAAGGGACAGTTATATTGTGTGACATGTTGCTTTTCATCCTTTTGGGGGTCCATTGAGTACCAGTCAAGTACTGGGGTCAATGTAATTGACTCTCTATTTGTGTTGGCTTCTGGTGAACCAATATGGATTTATTTTAAACTGTTTGATTTGGTTCCATGCACCTTAACGTTTCACAGGCTTCTTACAGAAACCTGGTTCATTCAGGTTCGAATAACCAAATTATAATAATGTTTGTAACTCCTATTAAATGTATCGGAAGCCTTTTTCTTTTCTTTGCTCACTCACTTGTGTGTGTGTGTTTGTACATACACACACACACACATACACACATATATATATTTCTTTACTACCCACAAAGGGCTAAACACAAGGACAAACAAAGCAATTAAGTCGATTCCATCAACCCCAGTGCGTAACTGGTACTTAATTTATCGACCCCGAAAGGATGAAAGGCAAAGTCGACCTCGGCGGAATTTGAACTCAGAACGTAACGGCAGACAAAATACGGCAACGCATTTCGCCCGGTGTGCTACCGTTTCTGCCAGCTCGCCGCCTTCACACATATATATGTATATATACACATATTTATATTTTTTGGCATTATGCCATTCTTGAGAAGAAGCCCCAACAAGTCAAGTGAAACCACAGTTAGTACCCATACCAGCTGCACATAAAAGCACCTATTACACTCCTGGTGTAGTTGGTGTTAGGAAGGGAGTATCCAGCCAAAGAAACCATTCCAAAACAGACTGAGTCTGGTAAAGCCTCCCACCACTGCCTTACCAGCCCCGGAAAAACTCTCCAACCCATGCCAGCATGGAAAACAGATGTTAGATGATGCTGCTGCTGATGATATATATATATAGATAGATAGATAGATACATACATACATACATACATACATACATACATACATACATACATATACATACATACATACACATACATATATATATACACACATACAATGGGTGGCAATACAGTTCCCATCTGCTAAATCCCCTCAGAAGGCATTGGTCAGCCCAGGGTTACAGCAGAAGACATTTGTCTAAGGTGCCACACAATTGGGATTGAACCCAAGACCACTTGGTTGCTGAGCAAGCCTCTCAACCACATACCCTTGCCTGCAACATATCCAGAAACTTACAGACCCTACCAAGCTAAGAAATAAACAGCTTCACTAACATTAGATTAAACAGCAATATATAAGATAATTCACCATTGCTTTGACCCTATTCTCTCTCTGATATTCACCTGGGACCGTGAGGATATACCCTCTTCATTTCTCTCTCTCTCCCTCTCTCATTATTTCTCTCTCTCTCTCCCTTTCTCTCTCTCTCTCTCTCCCTTTCTTTCTCTCTCTCTCTCTCTCCCTTTCTTTCTCCCTCTCTCTCTCCCTTTCTTTCTCCCTCTCTCTCTCCCTTTCTTTCTCTCTCTCTCCCTTTCTTTCTCTCTCTCCTTCTCCCATTCTTTCTCTCTCCCTCCCATTCTTTCTCTCTCTCTCCCTTTCTTTCTCTCTCACTCTCCTGCCCTGTATCTTCTTTTCAGCAAGAGACCTGTGTGTGTGCATCACTCTACAAGACTTTCACATCCCTCAGTGTGATACCCCAACCCTTAGTTGATGGATTTTGTCTTGCCGTTATTAGGTGGACCTCACTTGCACCCAGTACCCTCTGTAAATTGGTTGGCATTTGGAAGGGCATCCAGGGGTAGAAAACATGCCAAAATACACACCAGGGCTCAGCAGGGTCTTCTGGCATATTTGATGCTGTCAAACCAGCCTCCAACCCTTGCTAACATCAGAGGAAGAT
>NC_042999.1:8600879-8613379 GCF_006345805.1 Octopus sinensis | reverse complement strand
AGAAACGTTAGCACGCCGGGCGAAATGCACTGCGGTATTTTGCCTGCTGTTACGTTTTGAGTTCAAATTCCGCCGAGGTCAACTTTGCCTTTCATCCTTTCGGGGTCGATTAAATAAGTACCAGTTATGCACTGGGGTAGATATAATCGACTTAATCCCTTTGTCTGTCCTTGTTTGTCCTCTCTGTGTTTAGTCCCTTGTGGGCAGTAAAGAAATGAGATTATTATTATTATTATTATAATTATTATTATTATTATTAATATTATTATTATTATTGTTATTATTGGTGAGCTGGCAGAATCGTTAGCACGCCAGGCAAAAGGCTTAGCAGTATTTTGGCCACCTTTCAATTCTGAGTTCAAATTCCATCCAGTTCAACTTTGCTTTTCATCTTTTTGGGGGATCGATAAAATAAATACCTGTGGAACACTGGGTTTGACGTAACCGAATTGGTCCCTTCTCTGAACTGGTTACCCTTGTGACAAAATTTGAAACTGCTATTATTATTATTATTATTTTATGTTTGACTTTTGCTTTACATTTGTACAAGTTGGCTCCAAGTCTCACCCAGAGACCTCAAGAGACAACAGGTTGGAAGTTCACGTTGTTGTTATCCGTAGTGTGCCATATATTTGGGGTTTTATTTTTGGTGTTGTACTAGTGAATGTCTAATAAATAAATTTAAAAAAAAAAGATTATTATTATTATTATTATTATGAAAGACTCACGGATAATTCTTAATAGCCAGTTATTCTTTCCTTGAAAGCAGGCAATAACAAATCACCAAAAGTTTCAAGTGGTGCATTCTCCTGTGACTCAAAGAGACAATACTCTCCTTAAAATGCGAGCTGTCCCCAACAATGCTGTCTTCTGGGTCACCTAGAACCTGACAGCAGCCCCAATATTCTTAATATGTTTAGCAAAGCCTTTGGAAACTGCTCCTAATGCTCCAATTACCACAAGGTATCACCATTACTTTCCTCATGTCCCATTACTTTCCTATCTTGTCTCGCAGTGGTTGGTATTTCTCACTCTTTTCTCTTTCCTTACATTTCACCCTCAAATCACCCAGTATTGCAACATCTATCATCTTTACTTCTTTTTCATCTTTATGGATGAGCATGATATCTGGTTGTCTTACCTCTATGACTTAGTAGCACTGCATGTTAAAATCCCTGAGTATTTTGTAATGTTCATTTTCCATTTCTCCCACTGGCTTCTGTTCAAACCATTGTTTGGCTCTTATCATTATTATTATTATTATTCAGTAGTTTTATTTTTATAGCGTGCTTTCACTTCACTACTGAGCGTAGCTCTGTGTGCCTTGGGTTTGTGCTGTGATTTGTTGTGATGCTCTGATGGTTATTGTATGGAAAGTGTTCTGTGTAGGATGTGTGCAGTGCCTAGTAGTGCAATTTTCTGTATGTTATATGTGTTTTTGCAAGTCCTGGTGTTTTTGTTATGTATTTGTCTGAATATTTTTTTATCATGCCTAATGCACCTACTATGATAGGAATTGTTTCTGTTTTTAGATTCCACATTCTGGTTACCTCTATTTCCAGGTCTTTGTATTTTGAAAGTTTCTCCATTTCTTTTAGAGACACATTGTCATCTGCCGGTATTGATACATCAATAAGAAAGCATTTTTTCTTCATGATCTCTGACAACTATATCTGGTCTGTTGGCCTTAATTTCTCTATCTGTGTGTATCGACATATCCCAGAGTACGGTTGCTTTCTCGTTTTCTGTGGCCTTTTCTGGTGTGTGCCTATACCATCTTTTTTCTGTTGTTATTCCATAATGTTGGCATAGCTTCCAGTGTATGTAGGTTCCAACTCTGTCGTGTCTGTGAATATATTCCTACTTAGCCAGGACTGGGCAGCCAGAGATATGATTTATTGTTTCTTGTCCATCTCCACATATTCTGCAGTTACTTGTTATATTTCTTTTCATTACATGTTTTTGGTAATTTCTGGTGGGGAGGCTTTGGTCTTGTGCTGCAATTAAAAATCCCTCTGTCTCTGCTTTGAGTCCTGAGCTTCTCAACCATTGCTGGGATTTTTATTTGTCTATTTCTTTTGCATTTAGTTTAGTCCAGTATTTACCATGAAGGGGATTTTCTTGCCATCGTTTTATCATGGTTCGTTGCTGTTCTATTTTTAGTTTGGATTTCATTTGTTTTATAGCTTTTGTTGTTTCTTCATCTTCTTCTTCTTCTTCTTCTTCTTCTTCTTCTTCTTCATATTTATTAGGTGGTATGATTTTTTGTTTGTATTTCTCAGCTTCCTTAAATACTGAGAACAGTTTTTTGTTTTGCTCATGTTTTGCCGCTATCTGGATCAGTTTTCCTTCCTTCTGAAGTAGATATTTTTGCAGTCCTGTGGTGGTTATTTTATAGTAGTTTTCCAGCTGTATAAGGCCTCTAACACCTTCTATATGTTGTATATATAGTATTTCTATATTATTATTATTATTATTATTATTATTATTATTATTATTATTATTATTTACTATTAATCAGCATGTTTGTTACAGTCACTTGCTGAGACACACCCAGCATCCTGGGGCGAGCGAAGGATAAGAGATGTTACAGTAAGACTGAAAGCTTGAAGAGGGGAAGTAGTGAACTGTTTTCATGCAATACAACACAGACATTTCAATCGATAGGGTTTTCCAGAGGATTATTGCTGTTGTTGTTGTTATTAATGAGACAATGAGCTGACAGAATCGTTAGAATGTTGGACAAAATGCTAACTGGAATTTCTTCTGTTGTTTTTTTTTTTATTATGAGTACAAATTCAGTTGAGGTCATTTAACGTCCACTTTCCATGCTGGCACAGGTCGGATTGTTTGACCATGAACCAAGAAGCTGCAGGACTGAGTTAAGCTTTAGCAACCCCGCCCCCCATCACTACCTTCTACTTATCTCCTTCAGACATGTATCTCCTCTTCAGCATCACACCTGTGCTTGTCCCTCAACCAAACTTTAGTGTTTTAACACCTGCCATAAAACCATCAACCTCCAGCTTCTCCGACCAAATGCTGCTCTTTTAGTAATGGCAGCTTTTCCCTTTCTTTTCCTTCTGTTCTTTTTTGTCAATTACATGCGAACCTCTCAAGTGCTGGTGGCATGCAAAACAACAAAAAAACAAACAGCACCAAGTACATCATCATCATCATCATCATCATCATCATCATCATTATCATCATCATTATCATCACCATTATCATCACCATCTATGTTCCGAATTCAAATTCCACCGAGGTCCACTTTGCCTTTCATCCTTTCAGAGTCAATAAATTAAGTACCTGTTCTGTACTGGAGTCAATCTAATTGACTGGTGCCCTCCCATAAAATTTCGGGCCTTGTGCCTGGCATAGGAAAGATTACCATCACCTTCATCATCACCATCATCATCACCATCACCATCACCATCACCATCATCATCATCATCACCATCATCATCACCATCACCTTCATCATCACCATCATCATCATTACTATCATCACCATCATCATCACCTTCATCATCGTCATCATCGTCATCATCATCATCACCATCATCATCCTCCTCATCACCATCATCATCACCATCATCATCATCATTGACATCATCATCATCATCGTCATTGTTTCAGTGTCCACTGTTCCATGCTTGCATGACTTTCAGTGGACTTTGTGTGTGGGCAAGGTCCTGTGGTTGGATGCCCTTCCTGTCACCTACTGTCCCCTACTTCTGAGCAAAGAAATATGTCCCCCATGGCCAGACACACCTTTTTTCTTCTTACCTGTTCTACCTTTAACTTCCTTTCAGTCATTAGACTGTGGCCGTACTGGGGCACCACCTTAAAGAAATTTTAGTCGAATGAATCTACCCCAATAATCATCGGGATGTAAACACACCAACACCAGTTATCATGAGGGTATAGGGGATAAATACACAGACAAGTACACGCTCCCACACACGCCACACATACATGCACACGTACACACAAATATACACACACACAAACATGCACGCACACACACATGTGTGCACACACACACACACACGTGTGCACACACACATGCACGCACACACACAAACATGCACACATGCAAACATGCACACATGCAAATGCACATGCACACAAACACACACAAACACATATGCACACACACAGCAGGGGCCAACCCCAGAGTTGCTTGCGCCCCGGGAAAACTGATCATTTGTGTGTATAAGCTGACTGTCATGGAAATTTTCTTGTCTTTGCCACACCCTACTTGGCGCCACCTTGTGCATGGCCCCTTGAGCGACTGCCCGAGTTGCTGGCACCTTGAGCCCTGACACACACACATATATTTCTTTACTACCCACAAGGGGCTAAACACAGAGGGGACAAACAAGGACAGAGAAACGGATTAAGTCAATTACATCGACCCCAGTGCATAACTGGTACTTAATTTATCGACCCTGAAAGGATGAAAGGCAAAGTCGACCTCAGCGGAATTTGAACTCAGAACGCAACGACAGACAAAATACGGCTACACATTTCGCCCGGCGTGCTAGCGTTTCTGCCTACTCGCACACACATAGTCATACATTTGCAAGTGTGTGTGTGTGTACATATAGCTAGATAGCAAGGCATTTGCCATTTATCACACCAGGGATGATAAGAAATGATATTGCGTGATGGCAATAAATAGTGCTTAACGGTGGGGCAGATGCTGAGAGGGGAAAGATGAGAATCCTGAAGCCATTTGCCATTGTGGATATTGGGAAAAAGGAAGATGGAAGGATGTGTGTTTGCAGGAGATGTTATTATTAAAGTAATAGAGGAGAAAAGGGTTGGGAAGGGTGGTGGTGGTGGTGGTGGTTATGGTGGTGCACTGGCCGTGGTGAAAGCGGTGGTGGTGGTGGTAATGTTCTTAGCAGCCAGAGTGATGATGATGATGATGGTGGTGGTGGTGGTGGTGGTTTGGGGGTGTTAGTTGTAACTGTATCAGTATCAAAAATAATAAGAAAGTAAAGGAAGGAAGGAAGGAAGGAAGGAAGGAAGGAGAAGAAGAGAAGAAGAAGAAAAAGAAGGGGAAGGAGAAGAAGAAGAAGAAGAAGAAGAAGAAGATGGAGTAGAGGAAGAAGGGGAAGGAGAAGAAGAGGGAGAAGAAGGAGAGGAGGAGGAGGAGGAGGAACAAGAAGAAGAAGAAGAAGAAGAAAAAGAAGGAGGAGAAGAAGAAGAAGAAGAAGAAGAGGAAAAGAAGAAGAAGAAGAGGAAAAGAAGAAGAAGAAGAGGAAGAAAAGAAGAAGAAGAAGAGGAGGAAGAAAAGAAGAAGAGGAAGTAAAGAAGAAGAAGAAGAGGAAGAAAAGAAGAAGAAGAAGAGGAGGAAGAAGGAGAAGAAGAAGCGACCTGAAAGAGAGCTTGTAGCGAGTATTTCCAGTGACAAAAATTAAACAACCTCCTCCTTGGTGGTGAAGTGAGCCCATTCTTAACTCAATATGATTGATGTGATTAAGCGCAATCTTTATTCAGTTGACAGCTGACTTATTTTATTCAAACAAACTGAAACTATGATTGATAGAATGTTAATCAGGTTTTTGTTTATTTACTCTTAATCCATGTCCTCATGCACCTATTCGGGATTACCTTTAATCCATTCACCACTTCTAATCGCAATTTCAGTCTCTTTATCTTTCATCACCACCACCACCACACCACCACCACCATCATCGTTATCATCATCATCATTTTAATATGATAATAATGAAATTATTGTATACAGTACTCAGGTGCACCACAACTTGTCAAAAGTGCATATAAAGCATATGCATCATCATCATCATCATCATCATCATCATCATCAGCATCATTATCGTTTAACGTCCATTTCCCATGCTAGCACAGGGTTGGACGGTTCGACTGGGGTCTGGGAAGCCAGGAGGCTGCACCAGGCTCCAGTCTGATCTGGCAGTGTTTTTACAGCTGGATGCCCTTCCTAACGCCAACCACTCCGTGAGTGTGGTGGGTGCTTTTTATGTGCCACCGGAACAGGTGCCAGGCAAGGCTGGCCACAACCACAATCGGTTGGTGCTTTTACGTGCCACCGGCATGGAAGCCAGTCAAGGTGGCACTGGCAACAGCCACATATAAATGTCTAGAAAGCAAACAGTGTATGAGTCGGATACATGCTTGCGTATATATGGAGGGGAGAAAATCAGGTGGAGTGTTGGCGAATCTCAGGAAGCATGGAAGTTTTGAAGGATGCAGTGCTCCGACAACTAACAATTGATGCCGGCAGTCTGTTCCATGCTTAAGAAACTCTCAGCGTGAAAAAATGTTTCCTAAAGTCATGGAAGGAGCTGTGCTGTTTTCTGACTTTGTAAACATGTCCACGGGTGTTAGACAGGTGGAGTTTGAAAAGGTGCTCAGAGTTATTGTTTGTAAGATGGTTAATAATTTTATGTGTGTCTGCCAAGTCTGCTGCCAGACATTGGAGTTTCAATGTATCCATGCCCAAGGAAGTAAGGTGTTCAGAATATGACTGGACACCCTTCCTGCTGCCAACCCTCATTTGTTTCCAAGCAAAGTAATACTTCCTTGTGGCTGGGCATGTTTTCACAGATGATTGAAAACAAACAACACTGCTTGCATCATGATGATATATGTCTATAGATTATTGTCTGCCAAGTCTGCTGCCAGACGTCGGAGTTTGATGTCCCTTGATAGAATGAATCAGATTGAATTTGTTGCGGCAGATTTTCTACAGCTGGATGCCTTTCCTGTCTCTCACTTGTCTCCCCATAGCAAGATCTGTTTTTCCTGGAAATACTGGAAATGAATAACATCACTCGTACAAGAGAGATATTCATTTATGACCATCATTTGAGGTCTGGACAAGCGTCTGCATCAACATGGGACCTAAGAGGTAGACCCAGGAGGATGTGGGACGAGATGGTGAAGCCTGATCATCAGGTGTTGGGACTTGAGGAGGAGATGATAAGTGATTGAGAAGTGATTGAGAAGATTGAGGAGATTGAGAAGATTGAGGAGATTGAGAAGTGATTGAGAAGATTGAGGAGATTGAGAAGATTGAGGAGATTGAGAAGTGATTGAGAAGATTGAGGAGATTGAGAAGATTGAGGAGATTGAGAAGTGATTGAGAAGATTGAGGAGATTGAGAAGTGATTGAGAAGATTGAGGAGATGAGAAGTGATTGAGGAGATGAGAAGTGATTGAGAAGATTGAGGAGATTGAGAAGTGATTGAGAAGATTGAGGAGATTGAGAAGTGATTGAGAAGATTGAGGAGATGAGAAGTGATTGAGAAGATTGAGGAGATTGAGAAGTGATTGAGAAGATTGAGGAGATGAGAAGTGATTGAGAAGATTGAGGAGATGAGAAGTGATTGAGAAGATTGAGGAGATTGAGAAGTGATTGAGAAGATTGAGGAGATGAGAAGTGATTGAGAAGATTGAGGAGATGAGAAGTGATTGAGAAGATTGAGGAGATTGAGAAGTGATTGAGAAGATTGAGGAGATGAGAAGTGATTGAGAAGATTGAGGAGATGAGAAGTGATTGAGACCTTTTGGCAATTTGCTGTGTTTGAGAAAACTCATCAAGCCAAGTGAAATCACAGTTGTGGCCAGTGCTGGTGACACTTAAAAGGCACCTGTGCCAGTGACACACGAGAGGCACCCACTACACTCTTGAAGTGGTTGGCATTAAGGAAAGGTGTCCAACCATAGAAACCAGAGCCAAATCTGACTGGAACCCAGTAGAGCTCTCTGGCTTGCCAGTCTGGGTCAAACCCTCTGACCCATGCCAACATCGAAAACAGATGCTAATTGACGATATTGATGATGCTGATGATATATATATCTACACACACCTGCATATACACAAACAAAAACACATATGCACACATGCATATATATGTTAATATCAAACAGGCGTAGGAGTGGCTGTGTGGTAAGTAGCCTGTTTACCAACCACATGGTTCTGGGTTTAGTCCCACTGCGTGGCACCTTGAGCAAGTGTCTTCTACTATAGCCTCGGGCCGACCAAAGCCTTGTGAGTGGATTTGGTAGACGGAAACTGAAAGAAGCCCATCATATATTTGTATATATATATATATATATGCGTGTGTGTGTTTGTGTATCTGTGTTTGTCCCCCTAGCATTGCTTGACAACCGATGCTGGTGTGTTTATGTCCCCGTTACTTAGCGGTTCGGCAAAAGAGACCGATAGAATAAGTACTGGGCTTACAAAGTCCCGGGGTCGAGTTGCTCGATTAAAGGTGGTGCTCCAGCATGGCTGCAGTCAAATGATTGAAACAAGTAAAAGAGAGTAAAAGAGAGTGAGGTTGAGTGCTCAATACTGGATTGGTGGATAAATATCCTTTATTTGTAGATTAACAAGACTAACATTGGTCCATGTAAGATTTTGTTGTTAAAAATTTATGGGTAATTTATGGTGCAGGCGTGACTGTGTGGTTAGAAGCTTGCTTCCCAACCGCATGGTTCTGGGTTCAATCCCACTGCTTGGCACCTTGGGCAAGTGTCTTCTACTATAGCCTCGGGCCCACCAAAGCATTGTGAGTGGGTTTGGTAGACAGAAACTGAAAGAAGCCTATCGTATATCATCATCATCATCATCATCATCATCATGTAACGTCTGTTGTCCATGCTGGCTTGGGTTGGACGGTTTGGCCTGGTTTTCTATGGCTGGATGCCTTTCCTAATGCCAACCACTCTGAAAGTGTAATGGATGGTTTTATATGCCACCAGCACGGGTGCCATTTGCATGGTTTGTGTGGCTGTGTTTGTCCCCCACCCCACCATCGCTTGACAACCAATGCTGGCATGTTTACATCCCTGTAACTTAGTGGTTCAGCAAAAGAGACCTATAGAATAAGTACTGGGCTTACAAAGAATAAGTCCTGGGGTCGATTTGTTCGACTAAAAGCAGCGCTCCAGCATGGCCACGATCAAGTGACTGCAACAAGCAGAGAATATAAAAAAATAAGTAGTTTTACTTCTGCAATGCAGAAAATATTTTAACGACATTTTTTTTTTTTTTTTGTAGAATTCCTAATAATTTTCAAAAATATAAGATTTTTAAAACATCAAAGAGTTTTGAGGTCCCATCTGGGTGAAACAGGAATCAAAGAGGTCCAACGGCAAGAAATGGTTGGAAAACACTGCCGTAGATCTTCAGTAGTAAATAACCAATATTGAAAATGACTTCAATGCCATAGAGGTATGCTTACCATAATAAATAACTCGATACCAAAACACCAATATAACACAGCAGGAACGTGACAAACCTCCACAGCGCCTCTTTATCGATTCTTCGGTTTTTCTCTTTTTTTTTTGCTATTTTTCATTTATTTTGCTTTCCTTCCATTCTTTACATCAAACCAAATTCTTCCTTGACCTTCCTTTCATTGGTTGGTTTTTCCTTATTTTAATATTCTTTGTTCTTTGTTTGTCTTTCTCCTCCACTAACTCCATCACCATCTCATTTTATATTATTGCTTCCTCTTTCTTTCTCTCTCTCTCTTACTGTCGTAGTGTCACTCTTTCTCATTTTTACCATGTGTGTGTTTGTGTGATGTATGTATGTATGTATGTATGGAGCATACATGTATGCATATGTATGTATGCACGCTCACACACATGCATATATCTATGTACATGAGTGTGTGTATAAATATTTATATCTGCATTTCTATGTCTCTCTCTCTCTCTCTATATATATATATATATATACATACATACATGTGTGTGTGTGTGTGTGTGTGTGTGTAGTGTATGTAAGGTGGGGGATGTCATTCCTTTTTGGATCTATCCTTCTCCATCCCACTGTCCACCCCATCACTTTGATATTTATCCATGTCTCTTTCCACTTCAATACTCTCTCTATATATATATATATGCGTGTGTGTGTGTGTGTGTGCATTTGTGCATTTCTTTTTCTTTCTTTCTCTACTTCTCTATGCTTTCTCTCACTCCTTCTCTTTCCCTCTCCTTATCTTTTCCTGTTTGTCACTATCTATCTATTTATCTATATATATATATATGTATATATATAGATAGATAGAGAGAGAGATAGATAGATATAGATATAGATATAGATATATATATATATATATATATATATATATATATATATATATATATATATACATACATCCATATATATATGTATATACACATATTTATATATATAAATATATATACATACATCCATATATATATGTATATACACATATTATATATATATATATATATACATACATCCATACATATATGTATATACACATATTTATATATATATATATGTATATACACATATTATATATATATATATATAAATATATATACATACACATATAAATATAGATATATACATAGACATATATATATATAACCTTTGTCGTTTTCCGTTTCCTATCAAAAAAGCGCCACGTCACTTTAGACTTGCTCAGTCCTCATACCTCAGAGGCAGCTACGACTTTCATTTTATCCATTTCCTATATTTCAGTCAGCGTTATTCCTATCATCATTACTACTACTACTACTACTACTACTACTACTACTACTACTACTACTACTACCACCACCACCACCAGCAACATTCGTCCTAAACTAGGACTGCCATGTTATGCTGGCAAACATTCTTTACTTCAAAGTACTCAGAGACTTAGAAGTCTCTGAGATTTGATTTAGAAGCGAAAGGAACGGTTGGGACTCTACTGAGGGGGGGAAAAAAGGGGGAGGAAGAATTGAGGGGAAGGACTGGTGGGTGTGTTGGGGGACGTGGCCGGGTAGGGTGGCTGATTGATGATGAGGATGTATTGATAACGAGTCTTTCTTTAATTAATCGTTGTCAGTGTTATCGTTATCCATGTTGGCATGAGCACTATCGTCGTCAACAGCAGCAACAGCATCCTCCTCCTCCTCCTCATCATCATCATCATCATCATCTTCATCATCCTCATCATCATCCTCATCCTCATCATCATCCTCATCCTCATCCTCATCCTCATCATCATCATCGTCACCATCATCATCCATATTGGCATGAGCACCATCGTTATCAACAGCAGTAGCAGCATCATCATCATCATCACCATCACTGCCACCACCACTACCACACTCCCACCATCATCATCATCCTCTTATCAGATGAATGTTATCAAGACTCCAACCTTTTGTCATTACTAATCTGGTGTTCGGAATATAACCCAGAATTTTGAGAAAATATTTTAATTTAGATCACTTTAATCCTTCATGTTTCATATTTTTGCTGAAATACACGAATTTTGTTTCAATTAACTTATAAAATAATAAAGAATTTATCAAAATAATTTTGTCCTTCATAAGCTGTTTTTAGAATCATCAATTAAAATAAAATACTGAAAGGTTTTAATTTAGACTTTGGCATTCAAAGTTACCCCAACTGCAGAACGGGGCGCCACTGCATGGCGCCAAAGATTCCAACATCACCATCAAAATACAGGTCCAGATACTGCAACAGCTTGGGTTTCAGAGGACCACAGCTCTTTAACATCCTCCCTAAATGCCTGAGAGACTTACATGGTGTGGATGTGGGTTTCTTTAAAACTAAGCTGGATCTCTTCTTGTCGGGGGTCCCAGATGAACCTACCTCACGACAGGAGACACAGATGTGAGCAGCGGCATCGAACTCCCTTGTTGATCAAGTGCCACGTATCAGAGGTGGATTCACATATTAGCATAGCTCATTCAGCGGTGGTGTTCCAGCATGGCCACGGCCTTGGGCTAAAACATTTTTAAGGATTTAAGGATTTAGACTATTTTAACCCTTTGAAAGTTGACCAGCAAATCTGTATGGGGAATTAAACCCTGCACCTCTCAAATTCCAGTTGAGTACTCTATTCTGTTAAGTTAAATAACACCTGACAGATTATTTGAACCTTTTTTTTTTTATACCAACCTACCTGAGCTCAGCTCTAGTTCTGTGATGCAATCTTCCTGTTTTAAAAATGATCTGAATTCAAACCTTTCAGCAAAATTCCATCTCAATCTATTTTCTAAACACCACTATAATTATAACCAAGATATTTTTCTGTACAAACTGCATTTTTTTTCTATAAATTACCTGAAACAAATGCAGTGAATTCTGTTGTGTCTGGGGAGAGTCATTCTCTTTTGGTGCCTTATAATTTAACACAATCACTGATAAAATTTCTACTCATTTATTTTTCTAAAATTTTCTTTGTGTCTTGAAACCTTTTCAATAGTTTTTGACCATTGTTGTTGAGAGTCAAAAACTATCGAAAAGGTTGCAAGACACAGCGAAAATTTTAGAAAAATAAATGAGTAGACATTTTATCAGTGATTGTGTTAAATTATAAGGCACCAAAAGAGAATGACTTAGATATTGTTTTGAGCTGAGTGGGGGTGCTAGATACCCTTGTTCGAAACTATAAGGACGCAGATCGTGTTGTATAGCCAGCTGGAGACGATGTCTCCTGTGG
>NC_042999.1:8558379-8595879 GCF_006345805.1 Octopus sinensis | reverse complement strand
AGAATATTTGCTGTAACCTATCTTTTATACCAAGACAATTATTATATAATAATTATTATTATTATCATCATCATTATTATTATTATTATTATTATTATTATTATTATTATTATTATTATTATTATGATTATGATTATTACTATTATTCAGGTCATTGCCTGGAATCAAACTTGGCATCTTGGGGTTAGTAGCCCACACTCTTAACCACTATGCCATATGCTTGTAGTGATTTGACCCAAAGAGACCCCTGATCACTGTGCAATACAGCCTGTCAAGTAATGTTCCCTCAATGGCCCCTTATCTCAACCACTTATATTTGTAATCGTACTCTTTCAGCCATTACCGACGTTTGTCAAATGCTGACATTGTGGTCATTTCTTGACCACATAAAGTCCAGTCGCTCTGGCGCCGGTCAGTGCATTGTGTCCTTCGGTAAGGTTCTTCATTTCACATTTTCCCTGTCAACTCAGTTAGACATGAATCTGTATCCGTTGCAGTGTGGCACCAGACAAACCATTAATTTCAGAACATAGGAATGCAGACAGTCAACAGCTCTTGAGATGAGTGCAGCATATTGGGGGGGGGGTAGAGTACAAAGAGGTAGATAGGCAGATAGTTAGATAGATAGATAGATAGAGAGAGAGAGAGAGAGAGAGAGAGAAGAGGTAGATAGAGAGAGATAGAGAGAGAGATAGAGAGGTAGATAGATAGATAGATAGATAGATAGATAGATAGTGAGAGAGAGAGGTAGAGAGAAAGAGAGAGAGAGAGAGGTAGATAGATAGATAGATATAGAGAGAGAGAAGTGGTTAGGTAGATAGATAGATAGATAGATAGAGAGATAGAGAGATGGATAGAGAGAGAGGTAGATAGATAGATAGAGAGACAGAGAGAGATGGATAGAGAGAGATAGAGGCAGATAGATAGATAAATAGAGAGAGAGAGAGGTAGTTAGATAGATAGAGAGGTAGATAGATAGAAAGATAGAGAGAGAGAGAGAGAGGGAAATAGATAAACAGTGAGAGAGGAAAAAAGAGAAAGAGAGAAGGAAGGAAAGAGAGTGAGAAATGATGATAATAGAAATATGCATTTAAACAATGGATTTGCAGGCTAAATTAATAAAATTACTTTGAGTCTCATCAATAATTATATTCATTAATGACTAACGAGGGCTGTGGAATTCGGTTTTAGTGTCATACCTGACTTTCCAAATGCATTTAGGCTGGCACCGAGGGAGCGAAAGAGTTAGAAGCAGAAATTAATATCAATACCAATGATTCAATTATTCACAATGGATATCACATCGTTTCTAATTCTCTCTCTCTCTCTCTCTCTCTCTCTCTCCTCTCTCTCTCTCTCTCTCTTCATTTCCCTCATTTTCTCTCTGTCTGTCTGTCTCTCTCTCTCTCTATATATATATATATATGTGTGTATGTATGTATGTGTGTATATATATATATATGTGCGTGTGTATATATATATATATTTATGCATGTGTGTGTATATATATATATGTATATATGGTATATATATATATATATTATATATATATATATATAACTTTCTTTCTGTCTCTGTTTATTTCTCTCTCTCTTCCTCTCCCTCACTTTCTCTTTTTCTATTTCTTGCTCTCATTCTGTCTATCTACCTGAATTCCTATTCAACAGAGTTCATCATTTATACACACACACACACACACACACACACACACACACACACACTCATACATAGACTGGACTGTCACCCACAGTTTTTCACACACGGACATACAACTAGACTCACACACACATATACACAAATGAAGCCATCGTAACAACTGCTAACAGCCACATCAAAATCTCTCATAAATTCCAAGAAACAACCAAAATTAATCAAAGACTCCTTCCTTCTTACATAAGCAATTTATATTCAAAAATCAGACACTGTCAGTGCCATTTACTAAGGTTTCCTAATGTGGAGGAAACAGTGAAATTCTTGGAAATATTTTAAAGGTGTGGTGCTGAAAGGCAAACAAAAACTAACAGACAGGTATTAAAAGAAGCAGCTTTTGGTTTCAAAGAAAATACCAAGCAAATGAAGAACTTTCTGGCTTTATCGTTGCTTCAAGGTTGTTCCATGTCAATAGAACAAAAGATAATTCTTACGATTAAAAGAGAAATTTCTTCAGATAATTGCAAATTTCAATAATGCTGATGCTACAAATATTAGAGCTGTGGGTGGAAATGGAGCAATCAAAAAAAGTGTTTTATAAATACAGGGGCACAGATGTGGCACCATGGTAAAGAAGATCACTTTGCAGCCATGTGCCACCAAATTTCAACCTAATGCCAAGCACCTTTGAGAAAGTGTCTTCCTCTTCATGATTATTTCGACCAAATTTTCAAAACCCAAAGGTTGTTACATGGCTACATGGAAACAGAGAAGAACTCTGCCATACACACACACACATATATATCATCATCATCATCATCATCATCGTTTAATGTCCGCTTTCCATGCTAGCATGGGTTGGACGATTTGACTGAGGGCTGGCAAACCAGATGGCTGCACCAGGCTCCAATCTTGATCTGGCAGAGTTTCTACAGCTGGATGCCCTAATGCTAACCACTCCAAGAGTGTAGTGGATGCTTTTACATATCACCTGCACACAGGCACAAGTGCCAGTAAGGCAACGCTGGTAATGATCACGCTCGAATGGTGCTTTTTACGTCCCACCAGCACGATGCCAGTTAGCTGCTCTGGCAACGATCACGCTCGAATGGTGCTTTTTACGTCCCACCAGCACGAATGCCAGTTAGCTGCTCTGGCAACGATCACGCTCGAATGGTGCTTTTTACGTCCCACCAGCACGAATGCCAGTTAGCTGCTCTGGCAACGATCACGCTCGAATGGTGCTTTTTACGTCCCACCAGCACGAATGCCAGTTAGCTGCTCTGGCAACGATCACGCTCGAATGATGCTTTTTACGTCCCACCAGCACGAATGCCAGTTAGCTGCTCTGGCAACGATCACGCTCGAATGGTGCTTTTTACGTCCCACCAGCACGAATGCCAGTTAGCTGCTCTGGCAACGATCACGCTCGAATGGTGCTTTTTACGTCCCACCAGCACGAATGCCAGTTAGCTGCTCTGGCAACGATCACGCTCGAATGGTGCTTTTTACGTCCCACCAGCACGAATGCCAGTTAGCTGCTCTGGCAACGATCACGCTCGAATGGTGCTTTTTACGTCCCACCAGCACGAATGCCAGTTAGCTGCTCTGGCAACGATCACGCTCGAATGGTGCTTTTTACGTCCCACCAGCACGAATGCCAGTTAGCTGCTCTGGCAACGATCACGCTCGAATGGTGCTTTTTACGTCCCACCAGCACGAATGCCAGTTAGCTGCTCTGGCAACGATCACGCTCGAATGGTGCTTTTTACGTCCCACCAGCACGAATGCCCTTAGCTGCTCTGGCAACGATCACGCTCGAATGGTGCTTTTTACGTCCCACCAGCACGAATGCCAGTTAGCTGCTCTGGCAACGATCACGCTCGAATGGTGCTTTTTACGTCCCACCAGCACGAATGCCAGTTAGGTGCTCTGGCAACGATCATGCTTGGATGGTTCTCTTAGTGCTCCACTAGCATGGATATTTTTATATATAAAAGTGAGGTTGTGTGCTGTCTGTCTCCTACGATTTAGATCCCTAACTACTCCCACATTTTGCGGTGCAGTTTAACCAAAACCGGGTATCTTATAGTCGTGATTCATATCGAGCCCTTCTGCATATTAGCGCGCATCTACGATGAGTCTATGATTTAAAAAAAAATTTACCATAATTTTTTCCCATTTTTAATGTATTTTTGTCATATATAAGGGAAGTAACTCTCTAAGAATTTATTATTAAATCTCAGAACGTAAAAAGCTACAGTAACACCCCCACCACCCCTTTGTGGTTAGCCATATTGAGATGGCTATTATACTTTACATCTCTAAAAATGCTTATATAGTTATTTCCCTTACAAACCCGAGCAATGCCGGGCGATACTGCTAGTACATATATAAATATATATATGCATACATATATATTATGTATGTATGCATATATGTATATATATATATATATATATATATATGAGATGTGTGGATATATGTTGCATGCAAGAAATAAGGTGGAGAGGAGGATCAGCTAGGTTCCTCACAGGCAAGGAACGCAGGTACAAGATTATCTGGGCAGGGAACACTGACGGGGTTGGTGGCGTGGGTATACTTATCGCTGAGAAATGGGTAGATAAAGTAATTGAGGTAATCAGAGTAAGTGACAGAATACTTAAGATTAGATTAGTGCTTCATCATAGTTTAGCAACCATTATATCAGCCTATGCTCCTCAGTCGGGGCTACCCGATGGACAGAAAGACCGATTCTATGACACTCTACTGCAGACTACCTCATTGACGAACGACAGAGACCTTATCTTTGTGGCTGGTGACTTCAATGGTCACGTTGGACGACATGCTGGGGGCTTCCATGGCGTACATGGAGGCTATGGCTCCCGCAACGAGGAGGGAACCAGGCTGCTGGAGTTCTGCGATGCAAATAATCTTATGATTTGCAACGCTAACTTCAGGAAACATACCAGCCACCTAGTCACTTACCAATCGGGCCAACATACCAGCCAAATTGACTACATCCTTACAAGGCAAAGGGAGAGATGGCTGCTTATAAATGCCAAAACCTTCCCAGGTGAAGAATGTACCCCACAATATAGACTGGTAGTTAGTGACTTTAGGATCAGGACTAGGAGGACAACCAGAAGACGACAAATGGAGAAGAAGGATCTGGAAGCTTAAAGATCCTGCAAATGGACAGAGATTTAGGGACATATTACTTGAAGCCTCTGACGAAGTAGAAGGGGATAGAGCATCACAGGGGGTAGAAGACAGCTGGACGTTTCTAAGGGACAACCTGCTGAGAGCCACTGACCAGATCTGTGGCTGGTGCAAAGTCCCCTCTCGACCTAGAATAACGTGGTGGTGGAACAATATTGTAGACAGGGCTATTAGAGAAAAGAGACAGGCTTGGAAGGTCTGAAAAATGGGGGTAGCAGGGAATTGTATCAGACTGCCAAAAGAGAAGCTAGGAGACAGGTTTATTTAGCGAGAGGGGAAGCAGATAAGAAAAAATTTGCCAATGTTCTGCGCCGTGAGGACCAAAGACTGGAGGTGTTTCGTGTTGCAAGACAGTGTGTGAGAGAGAATCGTGATGTGGTAGGAGAGAAGTGTGTTCGCATGGAAGATGGTTCACTTGCGCTAAATGAGGATGCAAAGAGAGAGGTTTGGAGATGCCACTATGAAGGTTGCTGAATGAAGAAAATGAATGGGATAAAGAGAGTCTGCCGAATGTTGACCCAACAGAGGGACCAGCTATCCGAGTTGATAGTTCTGTGGTAGCTAAGGCAATTAGAAGCATGAAGACAGGGAAAGCCCCAGGCCCATCAGGAATCACTGCAGAGATGCTCAAAATGTCTGGTAGTGTCGGCTATAGCCTAGTCACCCATATAGTTAATCAGGTGATACACAAAGGGGTCATACCCAATGACTGGTGTAGCAGTATAATAGTCAACTGCTACAAAGGTAAAGGTGATGCCCTAGATACAAATAACTACAGAGGTATGAAGCTGTTGGACCAGGTGATGAAGGTTACGGAGAGGGTCATAGCCCAACTAATTAGAGAGAGAGTTAGTTTAGATGAGATGCAGTTTGGGTTTGTGCCAGGGAAAGTACTACTGATGCTATATTCCTGGTAAGGCAGCTGCAGGAGAAATACCTAGCCAAAGATAAGCCCCTGTACCTGGCTTTTGTTGACATGGAGAAAGCCTTCGACAGGGTCCCCCGATCCCTTATCTGGTGGCAATGAGAAAACTAGGGATAGATGAATGGTTAGTGAGAGCTGTGCGGGCCATGTATAGGACGCCGCTAGTAGGGTGAGGGTTGGAAATGAGTACAGTGAAGAATTCCGGGTAGAGGTAGGGGTCCACCAAGGCTCAGTACTCAGCCCCCTCCTATTTATCATAGTCCTCCAGGCAATAACGGAGGAATTGAAGACAGGATGCCCTTGGGAGCTCCTCTATGCTGATGACCTTGCTCTAATTGCTGAGTCGCTATCAGAACTGGAGGAGAAGTTTCAGGTGTGGAAACAAGGATTAGAATCGAAGGGCCTCAGAGTCAATCTAGCTAAAACCAAAGTCGTAATCAGTAGGAAGGTAGACAAATCACAAACACCTTCAGGTAGATGGCCCTGCTCGATCTGTAGAAAAGGTGTAGGTAGAAACTCTATAAGATGCACCAAGTGTAAGCTATGGACACATGAAAGATGCAGCAATGTCAAAGGAAGGCTAACTAGGAAGATGGTTTTTGTATGTGGCAGATGCTCAGGAACAATAAACACTGAAAATGCTCTGAGACCAACTTCCGTCACTTTCCAGGGAGAAAAACTAGAAATAGTTGATAGTTTCCGTTACCTAGGTGACCAAGTCAGCAGCGGGGGCGGGTGTGCTGAAAGTGTAACTGCTAGAGTAAGAATAGCTTGGGCAAAGTTCAGAGAGCTCTTACCTCTGCTGGTGACAAAAGGCCTCTCGCACAGAGTGAAGGCAGACTGTATGATGCGTGTGTACGAACAGCCATGCTACATGGCAGTGAAACATGGGCCGTGACTGCTGAGGATATGCGTAAGCTCGCTAGAAATGAAGCCAGTATGCTCCGATGGATGTGTAATGCCGGTACTCACACTCGGCAGAGTGTAAGTACCTTGAGAGAAAAGCTGGACCTAAGAAGCATCAGTTGTGGTGTGCAAGAGAGACGTTGCGCTGGTATGGTCATGTGGCGAGAATGGATGAAGATAGTTGTGTGAAAAAGTGCCACACCCTAGCGGTTGAGGGAACCTGTGGAAGAGGCAGACCCAGGAAAACCTGGGACGAGGTGGTGAAGCACGACCTTTGAACTTTAGGTCTCACTGAGGAAATGACTAGAGACCGAGACCTCTGGAAGTGTGCTGTGCGCGAGAAGACCCGGCAGGACAAGTGAGTCCACAACCCGTGCCTTCTACATGGGATGGAGCCAGCCTACGTATGCATACCTTCCCTTCTTGGGACACAAAACTCTACTTGTGAAGATGTGTTGAGGCAAGTGAGGATCAGAATCGAAATCGATCAATGGAAATTGCGGATGTGCTACCAGTGCCGGTGGCATGTCGAAACTCTGCTTGTGAAGACCCATGAGGCAAGTGAGGATCAGAATCGAAATCGATCAATGGAAATCGATCAATGGAAATTGCAGATGTGTTACCAGTGCCGGTGGCATGTAAGAGAACTTTCCATTCGCGACCGTTGCCAGCACCGCCCCGTTTCGTGTCCGTTGCCAGCCTCGCCTGGCCCTCGTGCCGGTGGCACATAAAAAGCACCATCCGTTCGTGGCCGTTTGCCAGCTCTGTCTGGCACCAGTGCGGGTGGCACGTAAAAAGCACCCACTACACTCACGGAGTGGTTGGCGTTAGGAAGGGCATCCAGCCGTAGAAACACTGCCAGATTTGACTGGGCCTGATGAAGCCTTCTGGCTTCACAGACCCCAGTAGAACCGTCCAATCCATGCTAGCATGGAAAACGGACGCTAAATGATGATGATGATGATGATATATATATACACACACATATATGTATGTATGTAAAAAATAATAATAATAATGTGTTTTGAATGACACAACAGTGCATTGTTGTGCAATTCAAAACACATTATTATTTTTTTATTTTCACAAACAATACACAATGCTTCAAGCGAGCCACAATACTCTCCTATATATACATATATATAGGTGCAGGAGTGGCTGCGTGGTAAGCTACGATTGGTACTGCCAGAGTGTTAATGGTTTCTATTTTGTTTGCAACATTGAGTTCAGTCTTATCTCCCCTACACTGATACCTTATTCAACCTCTCAAAAAAAAAAAAAAAATCTTATCACTGTACCTGTTTTTTAATTTTTTTTCAATAATTTTAACCATCGCAAGTATTTTCTTTCTTGATTTTGTAATATTAACAACTATTCTCCAATTTTTAGTCCCTCCTCTTAGACTTATTTCACACAAGTTAATATAATGCTTTTTAACTAATAATAAATATGTTTTCCCCATTATATTAACCTAATAATTACTCCCTCACAACCCTAAATTTTTTTGCCATTTGAATTTCATGTAACTTATATAAAATTGTGACTGTGTGGTAAGTAGCTTGTTTACCAACAACATGGTTCTGGGTTCAGTCCCACTGCGGGGCATTTTGGGCAAGTGTCTTCTGCTATAGCCTCGGGCCGACCAAAGCCTTGTGAGTGGATTCAGTAGACGGAAACTGAAAGAAACCTGTTGTATATATGTATATATATATATATGCGTGTGTGTGTTTGTGTGTCTGTGTTAGACCCCCTAGCATTGCTTGACAACCGATGCTGGTGTGTTTACGTCCCCGTTACTTAGCGGTTCGGCAAAAGAGACCGATAGAATAAGTACTGGGCTTACAAAAGAATAAGTCCTGGGGTCGAGTTGCTCAATTAAAGGTGGTGCTCCTGCATGGCCACAGTCAAATGACTGAAACAAGTAAAAGAGTAAAAGAGTAAAACTATTTGTATTCCGTATTCTAAGAATTTTTTTAAACAATTTCTTTTTAATATACACCATAATTTATTTTCATCATTTTCATTGTATACCACTCACAACAGTCAAATCATATATAAATATAAATATAGCTATACTGTCCCATTGGATGCTTATTTATTTATATATATACACATATATATATATATATATATATATGCATATATATAAATATAAATATAAATATAACAATCAGGAATATTTCCCAATTAATATTCCTGTATGTTATATTTTAATAATTACTAGTATCTTTATATATTAATCTATTTTATATGTAAAGCATATGTTATACACGTATGTATATTCTTGTAATTGTCATTTTAGTCAATACATAAATAAATTGACAGAATATAATGTCTAAAAGTTGATGAACCACCTCTTGATCCTCTCCATTTTCTTATTGCTCTATCTATATATACATACATACATCAAATATTTTTTCCTCTGTCTTCCCTTCTTGGGATCTTTCCTTCTCCTTGTTTCCGACAAAGAGCTCCGCTTGAAACGTTAAACCCTCCTTCCCTTCTTTCCTGAGTGTCAATAATACTTTAATTGTTCCACGTCCTGCGTTGCTGTGTTTTTTTTCTCTTTTTTTCTGTGTTTTCTTGTTTGGATTAACTATATATATATTATGAGGTATAGTTCATATACAACTACACTCAACACTACCTAAGCATGTTTTTATCTTTCACCTTTCATAATAATATCATGAATATCTGAAAAGCACCGTCCAAACATGGCAAATGCCAGCGTCACCTTGTCTGGTGTCTGTGTCGGTGACACGTAAAAGCACCATTTGATCATGGCCATTTGCTAGCCTCCTCTTGCCCCTGTGCCAGTGGTACGTAAAAGGCACCCACTGCACTCACGGAGTGGTTGACATTAGAAAAGGCATCAAGCTGTAGAAACCACTGCCAGATCAGACTGGAGTCTGGTGCAGCCCTGGCTTCCCAGACCCCGGTCAAACTGTCCAACCCATGCTAGCATGGAAAGTGGACGTTAAACAATGATGATGATGATGATCTGAATATGTTATGTGACACTCACTCCATCTTGTCTTCTGTAACAATATAATATTCTTCTGATAAATTCTTTTTGATGTATTCTTCTTTCACACCGAGGAGAACAGTAATATGTAATTAATTTAATTATAATTATAATGAAATTAATTTCTAATTCTTTCTATGTTTCTTACACGTTAATATTACCATTCGAAACATTTGCATGCATGGATTAAAATTTCATATACTTATGACATCTTCTCTTCTCCCTCTTTAATCGTTTGTGGAGTTTATATAGGTTACGTGTTCTATAAATGCTCATAACACACCTTATATATATATCATCATCATCATCATCATCGTTTAACGTCCGCTTTCCATGCTAGCATGGGTTGGACGGTTCAACTGGGGTCTGGGAAGCCAGAAGGCTGTGCCAGGCCCAGTCTTTCTGGCAGTGTTTCTACAGCTGGATGCCCTTCCTAACGCCAACTACTCCGTGAGTGTAGTGGGTGCTTTTTACGTGCCACCGGCACATATATATATATGTGTGTGTGTGTGTATGTGTGTGTGTGTAGTGTGGTGTGTGTGTGTGAGTGTGTGTGTGTGTGTGTGTGAGTCTTTCTATCTATCTGTGTTCATCCTCCACCACTGATAACTGGTGTTGGTGTGGTTATTTCCCTCTAACTTAGCAGTTTGGCAAACAAATGACCAATACAATAAGCACCAAGTTCAGAAAAGTAAAAAAGAATTGGGAGGGGGGGGTGATTTCATTTGGCTAAAATTTCATGGTGGAGCCCCAGCATGGCTGCAGTCTAATGACTGAAACAAGTAAATGCTAAAAGATATGTATGCATGCACACACATACAAACACACACACACACACACACACACACACACACACACACACACACACATACACGCACATATATACATGGGCACAGACAGGGCTTTGTGATTAAGAACCTCATTTCCCTCCAAAATGTCTTTGGATTGAGTCCTGCTGCACGACACCTTGGTGACGTATATTCTAGCATTGGTCAGCCGAGCATTTTGTCCAATGAGCTAACGATTCTGCGAGCTCACCACTTTAAAATCAGGTTAATGACCCTTTCTACTAAAGGCACAAGACCTGAAATTTGGTTGGGGGAGACTAGTTGATTACATTGACCCCATTGACCCCAGTGCATAACTGGTACTTAATTTATAGACCCCGCCCCACAAAAAAAAAGAGTAAATCAAGTTCGACCTCAGTGGAATTTGAACCCAGAACATAGCGGCAGACGAAATACTTATTTCTTTACTGCCCACAAGGGGCTACACAGAGGGGACAAACAAGGACAGACAAACGGATTAAGTTGATTATATCGACCCCAGTGCGTAACTGGTACTTATTTAATCAACCTCGAAAGGATGAAAGGCAAAGCTGACCTCGGCAGAATTTGAACTCAGAACGTAACAGCAGATGAAATACTGCTGTACATTTTGCCCGGTGTGCTAATGATTCTGCCAGCTTGCTGCCTTACATCAGGTTAATAACGACAGTTATTTAACCAAGTTCTTCATTAATTTCGAAATTAACTGAAACAGAATCAGTGTATTTCACCAGAAATAGGGTAACAGAAGGGTTAACATTTTTATTAACTTTTATTTGACAAGAAACCCCTAAAGAAAGAAAGAAAAGTTTGGTAAAGACACCAAAAGGCTGGAACTAACAGACTGGGTAGCAGGCTAACTGGGCCCTAATCCATTAAGCAGCATCGACCAAATTAATGAAAGATTGTGTACAAAGAGGAAAAACAATTTTATGAGTAGCTTCAAAGGTTCAATAGAAGAGGCCATAACATGAATCAGAGCTAGGTTCAAAATAACGATATGAAATATAGATAAAAGACTTAGTTGAGTGCTTCGAGAGCAGAGCAATCATACACGCAATTAAATAACAATAGTGTCTGTATTTAATGTTTCAAAGTAGAATTTTAATTTAGGAAAAAAAAGCAAAAACAATACAAAAAAAAAAAGAGAATTGATTAATCTATCGGAATATTGTCACAGATTACTTTATGGAAATTTCGGAATTCTTTCTTCTTTATTTTTGAAGTTATTTCTAAAAATCAAGCTTTTAATTGTTAGTTATCACAAAGAAGGTTATCGTAATATAAATTCAAGTTTTACCTCATAAAAACCTCAAATAGAGATAACTTATATTAATGACATGTGCTATCATTTTATTATGCAGTATGCATGTATATATATATGTATATATATATATGCATATATGGTGTGTGTGTATATACATGCATATATATATATATATATACATATATACATACATACATATATATCTATATCTATCTATCTATCTATTTATCTATCCATCTATCTATCTATATATATAATGTATATATATATGCAAAAATGGTGTGTGTGTATGTGTGTGTATATATATATATATATATATATAATACATAATACATACATATATATCTATATCTATCTATTTATCTATCAATCTATCTATCTACTATCTATCTATCTATCTATCTATCTATATGTATATATATATATGTGTATCTGTGTGCATGTGTGTGAGTGTGTGTGTGTGTGAGTTTGTGTGCGTGTGAGTTCATATATATAGATATATATATATGGAAAGACACTCGCGTACACATGTATATATAGGAGTGTAGCAATGTGTATATTATGCATATATAGCAAAAAAAAAAAATTTTAAGACTGGCAGAAATTTCGCGACTTATTGAAGTCATTAGTAATTCCTTTTGTTCTTTAATTTGAGTGTATGGAGGAAAATGGTAAAACAAATGGAAGGAGACCAAAAATACTATGAATGTCGATAATATTTATAGCAAGGATGGAAGAAAATTTGATGGAGTCTGGTCCGGTTTTGTTTGATTCAACACCCGCCCACTATACGGGTATATTAAGTGGCATAAAGCACATATATAATATATAGTATATACACGCACATACACACACACACACATATATATATATATGAATACAGGGATGGTATTATTAAAGTACTGTCATAAGTGGCAAGCGAATTATCAGCCGTACAGGCAAATTAATACAGTATATACATAAAATATTAGATATGTACATATATACACAAGGACACTGCATGAGCACCTACATCGCTAAAAATAGAAGTCAAAAATACTTCTGTACCACTGAAGAGTCACAAATCTATTACAGACATGATAGGGAAAATATCAGTGAACAATAATAACGTCTTATATAAATATAGATATATATATATATATAGATCTAGATAAATATATATATATATATATACATATATTTTTTAATAATATATTATTATTATTAATATAAGGAACTTAATATACAAACTCGTCATAAAGATATAACCATGTGAACTTATTGTATTAAAATATATATATAAATAAATAAATATAAAAATATAAATATAATGTATGAAATAAATTTGATAGTTTAAAAGTTTAGAATTAATTATTTAAGCATCTTACAATCGTTTCGCGGAAGAGTTGTCCCTATAATGAAATCCTATATTGATAAGCATTTATAGACAACCCTTCTGCTCTTCAGAGATATAAAATATGAATATTTTATAATATATCGAATCATAGTTTTTTAAAAAATTTGAAGTAAAATTGTAAAATGGTGTTTGTTTGAAATGTAAAATAAAAATTAAAAATTACTACTTTTGATGAGAGTCCTTAAGTCCATATATACTTCCTTGGTTATTTTACTGCAATAATCCATATTATTCATACTCAAATATATATATATGTGTGTGTGTGTATGTGATGCACATGTATGATAAATATATGTATTAAGAGGCATATAATACAAATAAATCATATACACACAGATGCATGTTTAGAAGTATTCTAATGTAGGTTTTTACATTCTTAAACACTAAACACACGTTGACAGGGTGTGCATGGAGATTATGTATGTGAATGTATGCGTATGCATGTATGTATGTATGTATATCTGTCTATCTATCTATATATATATATATATAATATTAATTCGAGACAAAACCACTATTTTGCAAATCAAACAAGGAAAGACTTAATCAATACATAAAAAATTTATAAAGTAAATAAATCGCCACTACAATTGTTTCATGTCTTTAAATGACATTCGTCAGGTGGATTTCCGATCTTCTAGTCAGTTTTAATTTTTATGTATTGATTAAGTCTTTCTTGTTTGATTTGCAAAATAGTGGTTTTGTCTCGAATTAATATTATATAATATTTACTATAAAATTGGATTTATTCCAAATCTGATTTTTTTTCCTGTAAAATTTGGATTTATTCCCTAAATATTTATATATATATTATATATATTATATATTATATATATATATACATATATATACACATCATCAAATCGTGTAACATCCACTTCCATGCTGGCATGAGGAGAGAGAGAGAGAGAGAGAGAGAGAGAAAGAAGGGTACATGCATATGTGTGTTATATAATATGTATATGTATATATACATATATCATCATCATCATCATCATCATCATCATTGTTTATCAGCTATTTTCCATGCTGGAATGGGTTGGACGGTTTGGCTGGGGTCTGGGAAGCCAGGAGGTTGCACCAGGCCCCAATCTGAGCTGGCAGTGTTTCTACAGCTGGATGCCCTTCTTAATGCCAACCACTCCGAGAGTGTAGTAGACGCTTTTTTATGTGCCAACAGCACAGGGGCCAGACGAGCTGGCATTGACCATGATCAGATGGTGCTTTTTACATGCCACCAGCATGGGGGCCTCAACTACAATTTCTTTGATTTGATTTGATATTGATGTTGATGATGATGTACTTGACTTAATAGGGCTCCTCAAGCACGGCATATCACCCTACGATCCAAAGTACACATATATATATATATATGTATATTGTATGTGTATAATATAATATATATATATATATATAATATATATATATGTATATATAGATATATATCTATTATATATATATATATATATTATATATATACTATATATATATATACATATATATATATACATATATTATATATATATATATATATAGATATATATATATATATATGTATATATATACATTATCTATATATATACATAAATTATATATTATAACTATATACATATAATACATATATATAATACTAGCATTATGACCCATCTTTGCTGGGTCATAGTGCTAGTGCATGTATATATGTGTATATATATATGGTGTACATATTACATGTACAACTATAATATATACATCTACACATAAAATACAAAATACAAAGTTATATCTTGATATCGCTTGTGATAACAATACTGAAAATATATACAGACTGGAATTGTAAGACTATTCCATTTCTGCACGCTAATTTATTTTTTATTTATTCCCATCATGTGAAACCACTTATTCAAGTTCAAATCCTGATGCAATTTTTATACCAATTGCTATTTTTACTTTTGTTATGTTACCATTATATTATACTTTAGTTTGATTTTAATTATTACTTACTACATATAATTCAATTGTTATTATTATTTTTATTGTTAAAGTGAAAGTATCTGACATAAAATAGAGAAATGTTTTTGTTTCACTTTTAACACGTAATACTGAAATAGTGGAGAAGATATGATATTGCTATGGGCTCGCCCTAGGCAAGAAGTTGAAAATATGTTTTTGCCGATGAAACTACATGGACCCTAAGTGAGGCATGTGTAAAATTTGAATGAAATTGGTTGTGTAGTTCTCAAGTTTTAGGGAAACACACAGACAGACAGACAGACACACATTCTCAGTTTTATATATATATATATATATATAAATAGATGAGTGTATTTTTACCTTGTTAACAATTAACACAGAAAAAATAAATAAATAGTTACCAGGGCAGCATTTATAAATAGTTACCAGTGGAATTTTTGAAACATGTGTCGAAAGTAAAAATATTTGATTACACCTGCGTTAACTCCATTTTTTTAATTCATATATATATATATATATACATATCTATACATATATATATAGATAAATATACATATATGTAAGTACCTTGAGAGAAAAGTTGGACCTATCAGTTGTGGTGAGCAAGAGAGACGATTGTGCTGGTATGGTCATGTGGCGAGAATGGATGAAGATAGGTGTGTGAAAAAGTGCCACACCCTAGCGGTTGAGGGAACCTGTGTAAGAGGTAGACCCAGGAAAACCTGGGACAAGGTGGTGAAGCACGACCTTCGAATATTAGGTCTCACTGAGGCAATGACTAGTGACCGAGACCTTTGGAAATATGTTGTGCATGAGAAGACCCGACAGGACAAGTGAGACCATAACCCGTGGCCTTTACCTGGGATGTAGCCAGTCCACTTATGCGTACCTTTCCTTCTTTGGACACAAAACTCAGCTTGCGAAGACCTGTTGAGGCAAGTGAAATCGAAATTGAATTCGATATTGAAGCAAATTCGACGACTGGCACCTATGCTAACCTCCCTTCATTGGACACTAAACTCTGCTTGTGAAGACCTGTTGGGGCAAGTGAAATTGAAATTGAATGAAATTCGATGATTGGCACCCATGTCAGTGGAGCACTAACAGCTTCATCGGAGCAGGACCAGTGACAGAGCAGCTGTCTGGCTTCCGTACCAGTAGGCACATAAAAAGCACTATCTGAAACTGACCGATGCCAGCGCCACCTTGATTGGCTTCTGTGCTGGTGGCACATAAAAAGCACCAACCGATTGTATCCATTGCCAGCCTAGCCTGGCACCTGTGCAGGTGGCACGTAAAAAGCACCCACTACACTCACGGAGTGGTTGGCGTTAGGAAGGGCATCCAGCTGTAGAAACACTGCCAGATCAGACTGGAGCCTGGTGCAGCCTCCTGGTTTCCCAGACCCTGGGCGAACCTTCTAACCCATGCTAGCATGGAAAACAGACATTAAACGATGATGATGATGATGATGATAATATATATACATACGCATATATATATACATATACATATAAGTATATATATTTATATTGATATCTATATAAATACGTGTGCATACATGCTTCTGCATGCATGCAAAAATGGGTGCACCACCAAACATGAGCGCTCTTCTTACCCCTTCTACTTCCGTATTCCTGTAGAGACTCAACTCATTAAAACATAATATTTTCAAGTCCCACAAGAAATACTGATTCTTACATGCAGTCATCAATAACTTTTACCACTTACTCTCTCTCTCTCTTTCTCTCTCACTCTCTCTCCTCTCCGTCTCTCTCTCTCTCGCATTGCTCTAATAAGGTTTTAGAGGAACATAGAAGCTTTGATAAACTTACACATTTACAGGTATGTATAAGCACACACACTATTGAAATTACATATATATATATATATATATATATATATATACACACACACACACATACACACACTCACACACACTCACACACACACACATATATTCTCCACCACTGTCTAACGACATGAGTTCCCGAGTTTATGTCCCCATAACTTAGAAGTTCAGCAAAAGAGACAAATGGAATAAATACCAGCCTTTAAAAAATATAAATAAATGTACTGGGGTTCAATTTTCTTTGATCATAATTCTTGAAGGAGGTGCCCAAGCATGGCCACAGTCTAATGCCCAAAACAAGTAAAACCTGAAGCATAAAAGGATGAATATATATATGTTTATGTGTGTGTGTGTGCATATATATATATATATATATATTATATATATATATACATATATATACAGGATGCATAAGATATTTGAGGACAAATTTATCTTTATAAATCACAGATAACTACTTTATCAAAAAATGCTATGAGGATAAAAATAAACCTTCTTTTCAAGAATCCTTTCTACTAAAGGCACAAGGCCTGAATTTTTTTTTTTTTTGTGAGGTGGGGGGGTATAGTCGCTTACATCGACCCCAGTGTTTAACTGGTATTTAATTTACCTACAAGGCAAAGTTGACCTTGGCAGAATTTGAACTAAAAAACTTAGCAACTTGCAAAATACCATTAAGCATTTCATCCAGCATGCTATCGATTCTGCCTGTTCACTGCCTTCCTTCTTTTCTCTAATGTCATTCCATAAAGCCACCTTCAGTTTCAACAACTACTTCTAGTAAAATTCCAACCACATTTCGTGGTCCGCTACCTCAACAGCTCCTTTATAGGATCCAGTGGCTAAAGGCATCATCAGGAGGAACCACGTCTGGTTTCGGCCCCTAGTCCTCTACTGTTTTCAATGTGGTGCTCCTGCCTTTTGGAGGTGTCTTCATCTCTGGTGTTGAGTGCGTTTCTTCTTTTGTTCTTTGGTTTCTTCAATGCAGCGTCAAGGAATGTCAGTGGCAAATCACCATCCTGCCAAATTTCCCTTTAAATACTCGCTGGTAGGCTCCAGCAGCCAGTGCCAGCTAACTGTCATGTGACAATGGAAGTGAAGAGCACGTAATCTTAGCTCGCACCCTCTCTAAACCTACCTTCCAACAGTGTCGTGTTAGTTTCAGTTCCAGCAGCCAGAGCCAACCAGCTGTTTGGTGGTACAAGCCTTCAAATGAGGAGAAGGGGCCGCTATGAACGAGATCACTACCTTGGCCCACCTGTCAATCAGAGATACTGCTTAAGTGTCAGCCAGCCTCACCTAGCGATGCAATTTTCCAGTCAGCACGTTATGGCTTTCAAGCCATTTTTGGTCTTCTCGCTTCAGCCATATATAGAACATAGCTTTTTCGACTGCCCCCTGTATCCTCCCTATTACTTTTCTCAGTTCTGAGATCGAAAATGCAAACCTTCTTTTGAATAACATTGTCATTTTCCTTTCCATGAAGCCCCTAGCCCTCACTGCCAGGTGATAATACTCGACAGTCCATCCCTGTTCTTTGCACTCTTCAATTAATTTTTCATACCTTTTCTCCTTCCATTGCTCTGCATTAGTGATGTTCTCTTCCTATGGCACTGTCAGCTTTAGCAAAATTCCAATTCTCCGTTCTGTGTTCCATAGGATTAAGCCCGGTCTTTTTGTTGTTTATAAGTGGAGATATTAAGTCTTTGCAAAACCATGGCCAGCCCCCAGTATCCCTTCCATCTTTCATCTGTCTCATATATTTTATTTGAAGGCCTTGCCTTCTGTCCTGTTCCCCCTTTCTGGAAGTATTTTTTTCCGCGCTTTTCCTCTTTGGGTACACTTCCCTATTATATCTCTTGATCTTCTCCTTGAGTGCTGTGCTTATGACACCGAGGACTTGATTATGCCGCCATGTATACCTTTCAAGTGCTAGCCTGCAACCTGACAGAACATGTCTAACCGTTGCTTTCTCTCCGCATCTACACTCGTCGGTTGTTTTTATGTTCCACCAGACTAAGTTTGCCGGTGAGGGTAGAACATCGAAGGTGGACTTGATCAGGAAGGATGTTCTTGCTTGTTCCCAAGCCCAAAGTTCCTTCCATGATATTCTGCGGTTGATCACATATTCCTCCCATCTCAGGCACTGTCCCTGTTGACTGCATTGCACCAAATGTACATTTCGCCTTTCTTCTTCCTCCTTTCTCACTTCGTATACCACTGCCTCTTTCATCTCTTTTACACTGCTCTTGCAAAATGGCCTGAAATTGTGCAACCCTAGATCAGCTTGAAGCATAGTGAAAAGAGAGAGTTTGACATTTTGAGCATAGCTCTTCACTGGAAAGGAAACACAGAAAAGTCCAAAGAAGGAAAATAAATTGCCAACAGCACGTGTGTAATTACAGTGCTGAAATATATACGTTGCTCTCATAGACTCAGCTGGAAAGAATGAGTCATCTTATGATACATCAGTGTCCCATCCAGTGATACTGGGTGGAGGGCAAGGATAGATATGACACAAAATCAGGGAAACCAGTCTTAGGGACCTGGGGTTTAGGATCCTTTTCATGCATACATACATACATATATATGTGTGTGTCTATGTGTGTGTGTGTGTGTGTGAGTGTGTGTGGGTGTGTGGGTGTATGTCAGTGTGTGTATTTATATATAAACATATATATAAATATATATATTATATATCTTTTGAGTGTTGGGCCTCACAGAGGCAATGACCGAGACCTTTGGCATTATGTCGTGCTTGTGAAGAAGACCCATCAAGCCATGCAAAATCGCAGTCATAGCAGATACTGGTGTCATGCAAATGGCACTCGTGCCAGTGGCACATAAAAGCACCCATTACACTCTCAGAATGGTTGGTGTTACGAAGGGCATCCAGCTATAGAAAACCAGGCCAAATCAGACTGGAGACTGATGCAGCCTTCCAGCTTACCAGCCCTGGTCAAACCATCCAACCCATGCCAACATGGTCAACGGACGTTAAATGATGATGATGATGATATATATATTTGTATATATGTGTACATGCATACATATATATTATGTATATATATATATATATATATATATACACATACCCATATACAAATATATATAATGTATGTTTGTGTGTGTGTATAAATATATATATATATATATATGTATATTGATAAAAATAGTAGTTCTATATATATATATATAAATATACATATATATATGTGTGTATGTATGTATGTATGCTTGTATGTATAATCGTATACATCGAAGTAGGAAATACTAATGAAGGTACACATGATAACCATTATTGAGTAGAGAGAATATACAAAATAAAAATAATACCAACAATAAACAGTCTCCGCAATGTCTCTGTTGGCACTTAATGAATTCAAACTTCGCATTATACAAATACCAAACTTATGGTGCATATATGCAAAGTTCTTTGATATCACTAATGTTTTTTTATGATGATTACAGCTGGTCCTGTTGCTACTAATGACCATTTTGTCTGTATAAATACAAACTATTTAAGGCAACTCATCCAATTTGGATAATTCTTTGGCTCGACTTTTGGACAGCGTTAACCATATACATTCTCCATAACACTTTCCTATTTATGATATCTGTATTGAAACCTAGTCATTTGAAATCTGTTATAAATTCTTCATTTGACATATTTACATGATGTTTCCTTTCAAAACCCACCCAGTAACAGCTTATAGAACATTATCATTACGAAACCACATATCTCTCAATCCCATTTTTTTTCTCTATCAGTGATTGTTTAATTCTATACGCATTACTTCAACTTGAATATATGCAGCTGATAGCGAAAGTAAAGGTGTGTTGGACTATTGGAAGGTTAATTCATATCCTGGTCGACTATTAACTTCATTTTTTGTTAATCTTCTTTGAGTGAGTTGTGTCTTAATCCTGATATCTTAATCCTGAATATGTAATACAAAGAGAAAAGAATAACTGAGGTTGTTTATCTTTGGTGAAAATTACATTCTATAATGCTACGTGTTTTCATTTCTTGTAGCAGACATTCCTAACTTTCATGTTTTCTCATTTCGTTATCCCTTTAACGTTCATATTACTCTGTCAAATGTGTAAAAAGCACGGCTGGGGGTACCATGTAAAAAGCACCCAGTCCACACTCTGTAAAGTGGTTGGCGTTAGGAAGAAGGGCATCCAGCTATAGAAAGCATGCCAAAACAGATAACTGGACTCTGGTGCAGCCGTCCCACTTTTCAGCTCCTGCCATACTGTCCAACCCATGCCAGCATGGAAAATGGACATTAAATGATGATTATGACAATGATGATGATAATGAGGAGGAGGAGGAGGATGGTGATGGTGATGATGATGACAATGTTTCAAATTATTTACGCATCTGTTTCATAGCTTCAGAATGTTGCTGATGTGATTGCTCGCTTTTAGAAAGGCATCGTAGGGTACATGTAGGAGGCCTTATCCTACCAGTTTGAACACAAAACAGAACATTGGGGGCCAGATATGGCCCTTCTAAATGCTAAAGGTTTAAAACATTGAAATATACCTATTTCTTTAGTACCCACAAGGGGCTAAACACAGAGGGGACAAACAAGGACAAACAAATGGATTAAGTCGATTAGATCGACCCCAGTGCATTACTGGTACTTAATTTATCGACCTCGAAAGGATGAAAAGCAAAGTCAACCTCGGCAGAATTTGAACTCAGAACGTAATGGCAGATGAAATACTACTAAGCATTTGCCCGGCGTGCTAACGTTTCTGCCAGCTCGCCACCTTAAACATTGAAATATACCATTATTCTGATAATTTCAAAGCCACCCATTGTCATCATTTCTTTTAATGTCCACATTTCCATGCTTGCCTTGGTCAAACAGAATTTATTGAGATAAGTTTTCTACAGCAGGATGCCCTTCCTGCTGCTAACCCTCACCTGTTTCCAAGTAAGGTAATATTTCCCCTCCATGGCCAGACATGTTTTCACAGTAGACTGGAAATGAGAGACACTATTTGTATGACATCCTCTTCACCTGAAAAATACTGGCCTTCGCCACAATTAGAAAGAATTAAGATTATTCTCAGTATTGTTATTATTATTCTTTTAATTCAGGTTTTGTTGGAACTCCTGAAATTCTGCATGAGCAATGAGCGGGCTACCTGCAGCCTATTTGTTCTCTTCAACTAATACCTTCCTGTAGATTCTGGCCATGCCAAGGAGCCAAACTTTTAGCAACATCTCTACTTGGCACTCTACTCTCATTAGTCTTATCTTTACCATGAGCTTTCACTGCACCACCAAGCACAGATATGTGTGCCTCGGATATGTCTTGAGATGCTCTGATGGTTATTGTATTGAAAGTGTTTTGCGTAGGATGTGTGCAGTGCCTAGTAGTGCAATTTTCTGTATGTTATATGTGTTTGTAAGTCCTGGTGTTTTTGTTATGTATTTGTCTGAATATTTTTTTATCATGCCTAATGCACCTACAATGATAGGAATTGTTCCTGTTTTTAGATTCCACATTCTGGTTACCTCTATTTCCAGGTCTTTGTATTTTGAAAGTTTCTCTGTTTCTTTTAGAGAGAGAAACATTGTCATCTGTTGGTATTGATAGATCAATTGAAAATCATTTTTTCTTGGTGATCTCTGACAACTATATCTGGTCTGTTGGCCTTAATTTCTCTATCTGTGTGTATCGGCATATCCCAGAGTATGGTTGCTTTCTCGTTTTCTGTGACCTTTTCTGGTGTGTGCCTATACCATCTTTTTTCTGTTGTTATTCCATAATGTTGGCATAGCTTCCAATGTATGTAGGTTCCAACTTTGTCATGTCTGTGAATATATTCCTTCTTAGCCAGGACTGAGCAGCCAGAGATAATATGATTTATTGTTTCTTTTCCATCTCCACATATTCTGCAATTACTTGTATTTCTTTTCAATACATGTTTTTGGTAATTTCAGGTGGGGAGGCTTTGGTCTTGTGCTGCAATTAAAAACCCTTCAGTCTCTGCTTTGGATCTTGAGCTTCTCAGCCATTGTTGGAATTTTGCTTTGTCCGTTTCTTTTCTGTTTAATTTAACCCAATATTTGCCATGAAGAGGCTTTTCTTGCCATCATTTTATCATGATCTGTTGCTGTTTCAGTTTTAGTTTTATTATTATTATTATTATTATTATTATTATTATTATTATTATTATATTATTACACATTTGACTTTCACTTTGCATTTGTACAAGTTGGCTCCAAGTCTCACCCAGAGACCTCAAGAGACAACAAGTTAGAACTTCATGTTGGTGTTATGCTTAGGGTGTCATAAGTTTGGTTTTGTACATTGTATTATTCTAGAGAATGTTTAAGAAAACAAGAAAATTATGAGTTTGTTTTAAAAGTTTAAGATTACATCGACAGTATTTTACATAGGATACGGGCAGCTCCCATGAGCCTAATATTATAATTATTATTATTATTATTATTATTATTATTATTATTATTATTATTATTAGTTGAAAGAAGTCTGCAAAAGTTAAGGGTGTTGACAATGGACGCATTATAGCGCTGGTAATGGCTATGAACTTTTATAATATTCTGATGTAAGTTATTGCCAACCAGACAATTATTTCTCACCCTATTAACATCATCTTTACAAGGCCTATGTGTATCCAAATCACATATTAATCATTTTGGTTTACAGACGGAATTGTTAGAGAGTTGGATAAAATCTTTGGCAGTGAGCTGGCAGAATTGTTAGCACGCCAGGTGAAATGCTGAGCAGTATTTCGTCTGTCTTGTTTTGAGTTCAAATTTTGCTGAGGTCGACTTTGCCTTTCATCCTTTCAGAGTAAGTAAATTAAGTACCTATTTCTTTACTACCCACAAGAGACTAAACACAGAGGGGACAAACAAGGACAGACACACAGATTAAGTCAATAATATCAACCTCAGTGCGTAACTGGCACTTAATTTATCGACCCTGAAAGGATGAAAGGCAAAGTTGACCTCGGCGGAATTTGAACTCAGAACGTAATGGCAGACGAAATACCGCTAAGCATTTCGCCCGGCATGTTAATGTTTCTGCCAGCCGGCTACCATACCAGATTCAATAAATTAAGCACCAGTTGCATACTGGGGTCATTCTAATCGACTGCCCCCCCTCCCAAAATTTCAGGCCTTGTGCCTAGAGTAGAAAAGAATATTTCTTGTGCTGAATTATAGTCTGAATTCAAATCATGCTTAGATCAACTTAGTCTTTTGTCCTTCCAGGGTTGATAAAATTAAGTTCCAGTCTTATACTGGAATTGAAATCACAAACTCATATTTAATAGATTTCACTCACATATTCTCTTCTTAAATTCCATCTTGATCATCAAATAAAACAGACATTTTTTCCTCTTTGCTATCGAATTATGATACCCAGCAAGGGTTCTAATTATCATTTACATGACATGCTTCTCCACAGTATCCATGGTTCTGAGTTCAGTCCCACTGTGTGGCACCTTGGGCAAATGTTTACAGCTTTAATCTTTTAATCTCAGGCTGAGCAAAGTCATCTGCGTGGATTTAGATTTGGTAGATGGAAACTAAAAGAAGCCAGTCATATATATATATATATATATATATATATGGTGGTGCCCCAGCATGGTCACAGCTCGTGAGCTGAAACTAGATGAAAATAAAAATGAAAAATTAAAAAATAAAATATTTATAAATATATACATACATACATATGGATGGAAGCACTCCGTCGGTTACGACGATGAGGGTTCCGGTTGATCCAAATCAATGGAACAGCCTGCTCGTGAAATTAACGTGTAAGTGGCTGAGCACTCCACAGACACGTGCACCCTTAAAGTAGTTCTCGGGGGATATTCAGCGTGACACAGAGAGTGACAAGGCTGACCCTTTGAAATACAGGTACAACAGAAGCAGGAAGTAAGAGTGAGAGAAAGTTATGGTGAAAGAGTACAGCAGGGATCACCACCACCCCCTGCCGGAGCCTCGTGGAGCTTTTAGGTGTTTTTGCTCAATAAACACTCACAACGCCGGTCTGGGAATCGAAACCGCGATCCTACGACCGCGAGTCCGCTGCCCTAACCACTGAGCTATTGTGCCTCCACATACATATATATATATATATATATATAATATATATATATATATATATATATCTATCTATATATATATATATATAGTGACGTATTTTTGCCATTTCAATATGGCTAACCCCTAAGGGTGGATGCTACTGTAGTTTTTAGCCCCAGGAGGACACACTCCTCCAGCTGGCCATAGACACACTATCTGTGTCCTGTCAGTATTTGCAAAGGGAAGTCATCCTTCCCGTCTTCAACTTATGATACACATGGACTCGAGTTTCGAGGTATTGACCTCTCGTCACTGACGAGAGGTCAATACCTCGAAACTCGAGTCCGTGTGTATCATAAGTTGAAGACGGGAAGGATGACTTCCCTTGCAAATACTGACAGGACACAGATAGTGTGTCTATGGCCAGCTGGAGGAGTGTGTCCTCCTGGGGCTAAAAACTACAGTAGCATCCACCCTTAGGGGTTAGCCATATTGAAATGGCAAAAATACGTCACGATGTGTTACCGCTACTGTATATAACTCACTTTGATATTTATCATTGTTTGATTTCACTTTTTCAATATCAGCGACAGTGGGCGCTGGAAAAAGTATAAGTATTTGTGAAGGAATCTAATTCTCCTCGCGACAACTATGATTGTCACACGCTGACGAGAGGTCAATACCTCGAAACTCGAGTCCGTGTGTATCATAAGTTGAAGACGGGAAGGATGACTTCCCTTTGCAAATACTGACAGGACACAGATAGTGTGTCTATGGCCAGCTGGAGGAGTGTGTCCTCCTGGGGCTAAAAACTACAGTAGCATCCACCCTTAGGGGTTAGCCATATTGAAATGGCAAAAATACGTCACGATGTGTTACCGCTACTGTATATAACTCACTTTGATATTTATCATTGTTTGATTTCACTTTTTCAATATCAGCGACAGTGGGCGCTGGAAAAAGTATAAGTATTTGTGAAGGAAATCTAATTCTCGGCGACAACTATGATTGTCACACGCTGACGAGAGGTCAATACCTCGAAACTCGAGTCCGTGTGTATCATAAGTTGAAGACGGGAAGGATGACTTCCCTTTGCAAATACTGACAGGACACAGATAGTGTGTCTATGGCCAGCTGGAGGAGTGTGTCCTCCTGGGGCTAAAAACTACAGTAGCATCCACCCTTAGGGGTTAGCCATATTGAAATGGCAAAAATACGTCACGATGTGTTACCGCTACTGTATATAACTCACTTTGATATTTATCATTGTTTGATTTCACTTTTTCAATATCAGCGACAGTGGGCGCTGGAAAAAGTATAAGTATTTGTGAAGGAAATCTAATTCTCGGCGACAACTATGATTGTCACACGCTGACGAGAGGTCAATACCTCGAAACTCGAGTCCGTGTGTATCATAAGTTGAAGACGGGAAGGATGACTTCCTTTGCAAATACTGACAGGACACAGATAGTGTGTCTATGGCCAGCTGGAGGAGTGTGTCCTCCTGGGGCTAAAAACTACAGTAGCATCCACCCTTAGGGGTTAGCCATATTGAAATGGCAAAAATACGTCACGATGTGTTACCGCTACTGTATATAACTCACTTTGATATTTATCATTGTGTTGATTTCACTTTTTCAATATCAGCGACAGTGGGCGCTGGAAAAAGTATAAGTATTTGTGAAGGAAATCTAATTCTCGGCGACAACTATGATTGTCACACGCTGATGAGAGGTCAATACCTCGAAACTCGAGTCCGTGTGTATCATAAGTTGAAGACGGGAAGGATGACTTCCCTTTGCAAATACTGACAGGACACAGATAGTGTGTCTATGGCCAGCTGAAGGAGTGTGTCCTCCTGGGGCTAAAAACTACAGTAGCATCCACCCTTAGGGGTTAGCCATATTGAAATGGCAAAAATACGTCACGATGTGTTACCGCTACTGTATATAACTCACTTTGATATTTATCATTATATATATATATATTATATATATATATATCTATATATATATATATATATATACACATATATATACATATATATATATACATATATATATATGTACATATATACAGATAGATAGATAGATATATTTGTGTGTGTGTGTGTCTTTGCATTTGTGTTTGTCCCCATTATTGCTTGACAACTTGTGCTGTTGTGTTTACATGCCATAACTTAGCAGTTCAGCAAAGGAGATTGATAGAATAAGTACCAGGCTTTTCAAGAAAAATAATTATTGGAGTCGATGCATTCAACTAAAATTCTCCAAAGAAGTGCCCCAGCATGGCCGCAGTCTAATGACCGAAACAAATGAACGATAAGTTATTTGTCAATGTGGGACTATGATAGAAAGAAAGCACACATCCAAAGTGCTGTGAAGAGAGATTGAACCTGGCACCATGTCGTTCACAGGACAAGCTTTCTAACCACCCAGCCATTTACCTCCATTCACATTTATACTTTCCTCTCCTGTTACTGTCCATTTTATTAAATTACTGTGAACTTTCAGACTTATGTAATATTTCATCTACATTTCATCTGAAATAAGTCGTTTGAATATATTTTCTATTTTGAAGACTTAATTCTAAGTGGAAAAACTATTTTTTCTTAAAAATATATTTTGATAAAATTCTTTATTCTTTATTCTTTGTTCTTTATTCCATTGTTTCAATTTTCCTACGAACCGTTAGTTGTATGACTGTACATTAAATCAATACGTATTGCGGCAACAATATTTCATCCCACGAAAAAAGAAAGAGACAACAGCATTAGACAACAGTATTTCTCATCAACTTTGAAGTAGTAGTAGTAGTAGTAGTAGTTGTTGTTGTTGTTATTAATATTGTTTGCCCTGGTGGCAAATAATTGAAATCATCATCATCATCATCATCATCATCGTCGTCGTCGTCGTCGTTGTTATTATTATTATTATTATTATTATTATTGAGTGAGAGAGCAGTGTATGCCATCAAAGTGACACTGGGGTAAAATATACGAAGCCCAATATACCCATCATGACTACCCGTCTGATAAGGGTACACCAGGCACATGCATCACAACCATATGTGCGCGACATGGTGATCTCATATGAAGATAAACAGCACATGACCTTTCAGGTGGGGTCCAGTTAGAATTTTCTTCAGGTTGAGTAGCCCATCCTGCTCAAAAGGTCCCTGAATAAGGGTTGTTTAAGGATGTTGAAAGAACCACCCATGTTTCCAGAGGTGAATTATTCAAACCCCAAAGAATCCCTCTCAACACATGGCTATGATGCTCCCCCACTACTTCTGCTCGTGATCAGAGATGCACATATCGTCAGCCACTAAGGGACATGCTCAACTGGTTAAGGTCAAACAACTGACAAGCAAATCTGTGGTATTGAGCAGAATATTTGCTGTATTATTATTATTATTATTATTATTCAGTAGTTTTATTTTTATTTTTATAGCGTGCTTTCACTTCACTACCGAGCGCAGCTCTGTGTGCCTTGGGTATGTGCTGTGATTTGTTGTGATGCTCTGATGGTTATTGTATGGAAAGTTTTCTGCGTAGGATGTGTGCAGTGCCTAGTAGTGCAATTTTCTGTATGTTATATGTGTTTGTAAGTCCTGGTGTTTTATTATTATATTATTATTATTATCAACATCATTATTATCAACATCATTATTATTATTATTCTGTAGTTTTATTTTTATAGCGTGTTTTCACTTCACTACCGAGCGAAGCTCTGTGTGCCTTGGGTATGTACTGATGTGTGCAGTGCCCAGTAATGCTATTTTCTGTATGTTATATATATTTCTAAGTCCTAGTGATTTTGTTATATATTTGTCTGAATATTTTTTTATCATACCTAATGCACCTACTATGATAGGAATTGTTTCTGTGTTTAGACGCTACATTCAAGTTACCTCTATTTCCAGGTCTTTGTATTTTGAGAGTTTCTCCATTCTTTTTCTTATTATTATCATTATTATTATTATTATTATTATTATTGAGTGAGAGAGCAGTGCATGCCATCAAAGTGACACTGGGGAAAAATATGCGAAGCCCAGTATACCCATCATGACTACCCGTCTGATAAGGGCACACCAGGCACATACATCACAACCATATGTGTGTGATATGGTGATCTCATATCAAGATAAACAGCACATGACCTTGCAGATGGGGCCCAGTTAGAATTTTCTTCTGGTCGAGTAACCCACCCCACTCAAAAGGTTCCTGAATAAGGGTTAAGGATGTTGAACGAACTACCTATGTTTCCAAAGGTGAATTATTCAAACCCCAAAGAATCCCTCTCAACACATGGCTATGATGCTCCCCCACTACTTCTGCTCGTGATCAGAGATGCACATATCGTCAGCCACTAATGGACATGCTCAACTGGTTAAGGTCAAACAACTGACAAGTAAATCTGTGGTTTCGAGCAGAATATTTGCTGTAGCCCATCCTTTATACCAAGACATTATTATTATTATTAATATTATTATTATTATTATCATCATCATTGCCTTCGCACAGCTTCTATTGCTGGAGATGTACTACGGTGTCAGTTGTTCACTACCAGTGAACTAAGGTAACAACCCTTATTTTTCAAGCACTTTCCAGAGTATTTGAGTGGTTCCAAGCAGTGCTGTTTCCTGCAAGTGTTCCGCCCTTATCGCAGCCCCTATTTGTTCTATGTACTTCTTGAGATTTTTTTGCTCACTGTTCCCAGGGCTCTGACAATTACTGGTACTACTGCTACCTTTTGCATCGACCATAACCACTTAACTTCCCAAGCTAACCTCTCATATCTCTCGACTTTTCTTTCTTCCTTATCGCATACCTTGTTGTCAGCTGGGCATGCTATATCTATGATCCAGCATAGTTTATTTCCTTTCTCAATTAAGATTATGTCTGGCATTTCCTCAATTATTATTATTGTTGTTGTTGTTGTTATCATTATTATTATTATTATTCAGTAGTTTTATTTTTATAGCGTGCTTTCACTTCACTACCGAGCGCAGCTCTGTGTGCCTTGGGTATGTGCTGTGATTTGTTGTGATGCTCTGATGGTTATTGTTTGGAAAGTGTTCTACGTAGGATGTGTGCAGTGCCTAGTAGTGCAATTTTCTGTATGTTATATGTGTTTGTAAGTCCTGGTGTTTTTGTTATGTATTTGTCTGAATATTTTTTTATCATGCCTAATGCACCTACTATGATAGGAATTGTTTCTGTTTTCAGATTCCACATTCTAGTTACCTCTTTTTCCAGGTCTTTGTATTTTGAGAGTTTCTCCATTTCTTTTAGAGACACATTGTCATCTGCCGGTATTGATACATCAATTAGAAAGCATTTTTTTTCTTCATGATCTCTGACAACTATATCTGGTCTGTTGGCCTTAATTTCTCTATCTGTGTGTATCGGCATATCCCAGAGTATGGTTGCTTTCTTTATTATTATCTTTATTATTATTATTATTATTATTATTATTATTATTATCATTATCAGGTTTACCTCAATTGGGCCACATCTGTTCTTGAAAATAAAGAATTTTTGAAACTTGTTACAGTTGAAGACATTTCAAAGGAAAAGTCCTTTGCCAACTTATTGATGCTTTCCAAGCATCGCAAGGAAATGGTAGCAGACTTTTGGATGAGGTAAATGCTTGCATTCTTTAAATATTCTCAAACATTTTGTATAAACTGCTGTTTTAATTTTCTCAGATTCATAGGAATACTAATATACATTTTATGAAGGCGGTGTGCTGGCAGAAATGTTAGCATGCCAGGTAAAATGCTTAGTGGTATTTCATCTGTCGTTAGGTTCTGGGTTCAAATTCTGCTGAGGTCAACTTTGCTTTTTATCCTTTTGGGTTTGATAAATTAAGTATCAGTTGCGTACTGGGGTGGATCTAATCGACTGACCCCTTCCCCCAAAATTTCAGGTCTTGTGTGTAGAGTAGAAAGAATTATCTGGCAAAAACGTAAGCATCCCAGGTAAAATGCTTAGTAGTATTTCGTCTGTCTTTACATTCTGAGTTCAAATTCTGCAGAGGTCACCTTTGCCTGTTATCCTTTCAAAGTTGGTAAATTAAGTACCAGTTGCATACTGGGTTCGATCTAATCAACTGATCCCTTCCACCGAAGATTCGGGCCTTTTGCCTAGAGTAAAAAAGAACATACATTTTATGGAGATACTGATGCTGGTCTTTCCCTTCCTGCCACTTCTCCTTCTTGTCTTTCTTCTTCTCCTCCTATTACACATCCTCTTCTTCACCCCTCCCATTACTCCTCTTCTTCTTCTTTGCCTCTTCCTCCTCCTCTTACTACAACTACTACTAGTACTAAAGTGGAAGAAGTCAGTGAAATCCTTGCCTTTGATTTTTCAAACTTGACATGACTAGTATAATCAAGAGTGATTTTAGCCATCCTCATCATCATCTTTAAAACAAAACCCAGATCTCTTTGACCAGAACGAACCAAATATCGTTAGATACAATTATAAAAAAAATCTTTGAATTCTTTACATTTGACGGATATTTGTTCTCATCTTGTTTGTTGTTAACACAATATTTCGGCTGATATACTCTCCAGCCTTCATCAGAAGTCTTGGGGAAATTTCAAACCTGGGTTCTCATTCCTTTGGTATTTTTCAATGTTATTATTATTATTATTGTTCAGGTCACTGCCTGGAATCGAACTCAGAATCTTGGGGTTAGTAGCCCACACTCTTAACCACTATGCCATATGCTTATCAGACATTTTAAATCTTTTAGTGAGTTATAAAGTGGCACCAATCCGACTGTGGCCGATGCCAGCCTCGCCTGGCACCTGTGCCGGTGGCACGTAAAAAAGCACCCACTACACTCACGGAGTGGTTGGCGTTAGGAAGGGCATCCAGCTGTAGAAACATTGCCAGATAAGACTGGAGCCTGGTGCAGCCTTCTGGCTTCCCAGATCCCCGGTCGAACCGTCCAACCCATGCTAGCATGGAGAACGGACGTTAAATGATGATGATGATGATGATAAAGTATTTCAGTAACTTCCATCACTGACCGATTTCTGCTACTGCCAAGTCATGTTGTCGGCACATTTAGAAAAGAAGCCATTATAGTAGAGGTATGTGTGATAGATGGAGGGTACCTCTAAGTTGGGAGGGGAATTTTGGCTTCTGTTTATTGGCACAACAAATAATTTGTTTAGAATTTCCAACACTAACTTACGAATTAATCGTAAACATCCACCTTGCGGAAATATAGATTTACATAAATGATGAAGTTAGACAATTATTTTTAAAATATTTTCATCTAAAATATTCAGTAAATTACTCAGGTATTTATGGAAACTCATTACAGAATCAAAAGCAAAACTTTAAATTCAAAATATTTCTTTTCAAAATTTTATTTATTTATAATGTTTATTATGTCTTACATAGTTTTGCCTTGAAATAAAAAAATATTCAAAAAAGATATAAAAGAAAATGTAAACTACATGTAACTACTGGCATGGCTCTGTGGTTAGCAAGCTCACTTTGCAACCACGTGGCTTCAGGTTCAATCCCAATATGCAGCTCCTAAGCATGTGTCTTTTACTGTAATTCTAGGCACTGACCAATGCCTTGGGAGGAAATTTTGGGTAGAGGATCTGTGTAAAATGCTGTTACGTTGTATATATACATCATCATCATCATCATTTAATGTCCATTGTCCATGCTGGTATGAGTTGGACGGTTTGACCAGGGCTGGCAAGCTGGAAGGCTGAACTAGACTCCAGTCTGACTTGGCATGGTTTTCTATGGCTAGCGGTTGGCCCTTTCTAATGCCAACCACTCCAAGAGTACAATGGGTGCTTTTACATGCCACTGGTACAGGTACCATTTGCAAGTCACAGGGATACTTTTATGTGCCACCAGCATGGATAGCAATTTGTGTGACCCCGGTATCTGCCATGACTAACTTTGCTTGGTTGATGGGTCCTCTTCTCAAGCATGACATAATACCGAAGATCTTGGTCATTGTCTTTGTGTGGCCCAGCACTCAAAAGGAAATTGGCCACTTTGTCTCCATGAGATATATACATATATCCACAAACAAACAAACAGTTTTCCACTGGTGCCATGTAAAAAGCTCACGTGCTGATGCTACGTAGAAAGCTCTCATGTTGGAGTCACATAAAAACCACCCATGTTGGTGTCACATGAAAGTCACCCATGCCAGTGTCAAGTAAAGCACACCAATGGCGGTTCCATGTAGAAAGCACCCCGCTTTACAGTCTTTGGTTGGTGTTAGGAAGAACATCCAGTAAAGGCGGCGAGCTGGCAGAAACGTTAGCACGCTGGGTGAAATGCTTAGCATTATTTCATCTGCTGCTACGTTCTGAGTTCAAATTCTGCCGAGGTCGACTTTGCCTTTCATCCTTTCGGAGTCGATTAAATAAGTACCGGTTGTGCACTGGCGTCGATCTATTCGACTTAAACCTTTTGTCTGTCCTTGTTTGTCCCCTCTATGTTTAGCCCCTTGTGCCTTGTGGGTAGTAAAGAAATAAGAATCGTTAGCACACCAGGTGAAATGCTTAGCATTATTTTGTTTACCGCTACATTCTGAGTTCAAATTCTACCGAGGTCGACTTTGCCTTTCATCCTTTCAGGGTCGATTAAATAAGTACCAGTTACGCACTGGGGTCGATATAATCGACTTAATCCGTTAGTCCGTCCTTGTTTGTCCTCTCTGTGTGTAGCACCTTGTGGCTAATAAAGAAATAAGTAAGAACATCCAGCCATAGAAACCATGCTAAAAACAGATGACTGGAGACTGTTGCAGCCCTCCAGCCTTGCCAGCTCCTGTCAAACCGCCCAACCCATGCCAGCATTGAAAACAGACATTAAATGATGGTGATGATGATTATGGTGGTGGTGGTGGTGGTGGTGATGATGATGATGATGATGATGCGGAGGGTGGAGGAGGGAGGAGGAGGAGTGAAGGAGGAGTGTGTTTATGTTTCTCCTTCACCACCACCACCACTGCTCAACAGCCAGTTTTGGTTTGTTTACATCCCCATGCCTTAGCAGTTTGGCAAGAGAGACCAATAAAATGAATACCACACTAAAAAAAAACCCAGAAAATAGTTACTATTGCAGATTTATTTGACTAAACTTTTCGAGGCAGTGCCCCAGCATGGCCACAGTCTAATGAGTGAAACAGCTAAAAGCTGAAGATAAAAGATCATATCCACCTCGTCTTCACACAAGGAACATTTCCCAAGAAATCTGATTCTTTGATTCCCAACACCATAAATTGGAATTAATATTAATGTGTGCAGTTCAACCCTTGGCTGCAACCATTTCACTTCATTTTAATCAGCAATTTGTTTTGTTTTTTTTTTATTTATTTATATATGTCAACCAACAAGTTTGATGTAACCGTTGAAAAATTAGTGAAAACCAATTAAAATGAAATTTCCGAACCTTTATCAAACATCCAAATAAAGAGTTGAATAGCTGGGGCTTTAATCTGGTGACCTGTTCCAACATGTTACAATTAATCAACACTAAAAACGCCAATCTAAGCTGTGTTTCAGGTCTCACAGCTCATACATTTAATCCTGTCAGGGTTGGCTTAGCCTTTCAACTATTTGATGCTAATAAAATACATTATAATGATACACATGGTCTGCTTGGAATTACACAATATTGAATTCTGTGGATCATTATGAAAAATTATGGCTGGCCATATTGATGATTCCTTGATCAGCAGTTTATTTTTACATTGTTGACGAGAGCTTCCCAGCAGCACAAAGATAGAGCTATCTGACAAGAAAGATTGACACAGGTGTATTTAACAACACTAACAGAGCTATAACAATTCTGGTTGGGAGTTGTTCAACACACTAACACGGAGATATGTTATTAAACTCAAGAAGAAAAATGTAACAACACTAACAGAACTATAGAGCAACACTAATAGAGCTATCCAACAACACTAACAGAGCTATCTGACAATGCTAAAAGTGTTATCCAACAACACAAACAGAGCTATCCAAAACACTAACAGAGCTAAAAACACCCAACAACGCAAACAGAGCTAACCAACAACACTAGCAAGGCTATCTCATCATCATCGTGTAACGTCCGCTTTCCATGCTAGCATGGGTTGGACGATTTTGACTGAGCACTGGCAAACCAGATGGCTGCACCAGGCTCCAGTCTTGATCTGGCAGAGTTTCTACAGCTGGGTGCCCTTCCTAACGCCAACCATTCCGAGAGTGTAGTGGGTGCTTTTTACATGCCACTGGCACGGGGGCCATTCAGGCGGTACTGGCAACAACCTCACTCAGATCGTTTTACACATGCCACCGGCACAGGTGCCAGTAAGGCGACGTTGGTAATAATCACACTCGAATGGTGCCCTTTTATGTGCCACTGGCACGGAAGCAAGTTAGCCGCTCTGGCAACGATCACACTCGGGTGGTGCTCTTGGCACCCTACTAGCATAGGCACAAGTGCCAGTAAGGCAACGCTGGTAACGATCACACTCAAATGGTGCCTTTTATGTGCCACTGGCACGGAAGCTGGTTTGCTGCTCTGATAACACTAAAAGAGTTATCTGATAACACTAACAGAGCTGTCCAACATCACTAATAGAGTTGTCCAACAACACTAACAGAGTCATCAAGCAACACTAATAAAGCTATCCAATGACAACATTAACACACAACTAATATAACAAACACTGTCCAACCATGCCTTACACAGACCTGTCTAACCATGTTAATGCTGGGTCAACCAGTATTCTTTTCTACTCTAGGCACAAGGCCCAAAATTTTGGGGGAGGGGGCCAGTCAATTAGATCGATCCCAGTACACAACTGGTACTCAATTTATCGACCCTTAAAGGATAAATGGCAAAGTTGACCTCAGCAGAATTTGAACTCTGAATGTAAAGACAGACAAAGCAAAACAAACAAAATCAGTGTCCTTATGGAGTTGTGTCGACCAGTAATATCAACACAACTCCATAAGGACACTGACATACACGTGATTTTGTTTGGTTGCTTGTTATTTTTTTTTCTCTTTTGTTAGTGATTCTGACCTAAATAAGGCTCCATCTTCCTGTAGCCTAAAGGACTATGAAAAAGGAAAAGAAGGGCCAAAAATATTCAAAAGGCGTTGATTGACAGAAAGTTTAAAGGACTGAATATCAGCGATGAGAGGAAAACAAAATGATTGTAAAAGGGTTCTAGAGATTAAGAGTGCAAGAATAAAAGCCATTTAAAACAAAACTATTTATTACTGAGAAGACCCAGCAAGTCAAGTGAGATCGTGGCCATGGCCGATGCCAGTGTTGCATAATCAGCCCATTTAAGAGTGTCCTTCAATCATTGGGCAATATACTGTGCTTGAGAAAACCTGTTGAATCAAGCGAAATCATAGTTGTGGCAGATGCCAGTGCCACCTGACTGGTACCCATGCCTTGCCTGTCCTCAATCAAACCTATTTCTTTACTACCCACAAGGGGCTAAACACAGAGAGGACAAACAAGGACAGACAAACGGATTAAGTCGATTATATCGACCCCAGTGCATAAATGGTACTTAATTTATCGACCTCGAAAGGATGAAAGGCAAAGTTGACCTTGGCGGAATTTGAACTCAGAACGTAAAGACGGACGAAAAATTGCTAAGCATTTTGCCTGGCGTGCTAACATTTCTGCCAGCTCGCCGCCTCAGTCAAACCATCCAACTCATGCCAGCATGAAAAACGGACATTAAATGATGATGCATCTGAGAATGATGATGCATCTGAGAAGAGAAGTGGATGCTGAGAGGATAGAAGATGAGAAATTTCATGAGAGTCAATGACCAGTGAAATACCTATATAAAAAATGACAATGAAGACATTTTGACGGTGAGTCAAAAACTTCAGCCTATTATAAACTTTACGATAGAACTATCCAAAAACATTAAGACACAGTTATGAACAGGAGCACATAATAACTATAGCACCATGGAGACATTTTCATCATCATCATCATCGTTTAACGTCTGCTTTCTGTGCTAGCATGGGGTTGGATGGTTCGACCAGGGTCAGGAAAGCCTGGAGGCTGCACCAGGCTCCAGTCTGATCTGGCAGTGTTTCTACAGCTGGATGCCCTTCCTAACGCCAACCACTCCATGAGTGTAGTGGGTGCTTTTTACATGCCACCAGCACAGGTGCCAGGGGATGTATAATTGTGATCCCAATTAGACAGAATAATGAGCAAGAAATTGTCTTTGCCAAGGACAAATCCCAATGTTGGTGACAGCATTGTGCTGTGTCCATGATTCAGACAATTGACTTTCTCTGGCTCAGTTCACTAGTCTGTCAACAAGCTCCATGTGTAGTCACCTCATATTGCAAACTGGTAGAA
>NC_042999.1:8543379-8553379 GCF_006345805.1 Octopus sinensis | reverse complement strand
TTCTTGAGCAAAGCACTTCATCTCCCATTGGTCTACAATCTCTTTGACACCTGAAACATGGTGCACCGTGCACCTGTTCAGAAAATGTCAATTTGATGGATGGAGAGAGCCTACATGTGGCATGGACATTTGATCGCTATAAACGAATCATTTATGCAGGTTGTTCAGCAAAAGCTGAACACTCAGATGTCTTCTTCAATGGCAGAGTGCATCATCATCATCATCATCATCGTTTAACGTCCGCTTTCCATGCTAGCATGGGTTGGACGATTTGACCGAGGGCTGGCGAACCAGACTCCAATCTGATCTAACAGAGTTTCTACAGCTGGGTGCTCTTCCTAATGCCAACCACTCCGAGAGTGTAGTGGGGGCTTCTTACGTGCCACCGGCATGAGGGCCAGTCAGGCTGTACTGGCAACGACCTCGCTTGAATCTTTTTACACATGCCACCAGCACAGGTGCCAATAAGGTGACATTGGTAACGATCACACTCGAATGCTGCCTTTTATGTACATACTGGCACGGAAGCCGGTTAGCCATTCTGTCAAAGATCACGCTCGGATGGTGCTCTTTGCACCCCATTAGCATGGATGCCAGTCATCAGATTTGATTTTGATTTTGATTTCACTTGCCTAAACAGGTCTTCGCAAGTGGAGTTTAGTGTCCAAAGAAGGAAAAGGTACGCAGAAACAGGCTGGTTACGCTCCTGGTATAGGCCACGGGTTATGGTCTCATTTGGCTTGCCGTGTCTTCTTAAGCATCATATATACATACGAATTACTATTACGTTATACAAAGTTACTCAAAAATATAATGGTCTTCAAACTGCCAATCGAACAAATAGAATGAAACAATCCATTGATGCAAAACAAGAACGGTAAACAACAGCAGAATTATAATCAAGTGATGCAACCCTATTTTTTTCTAATGCTGTAAGACACATATTAGGAAACAAGCCACAAAGAACGGAAACCTTCCAAATAACAGGGTTAGTAGAAACTGGACAATAGATTTAAAGGATGGTAATGAACTTAAAAATAAACTGGGCACAATAAATTCTTGAATGAAGATTCACTGAAACAGAAAATTTGACTTTCAGCAATATCTAATTTGTTAAAGCCGGGATACCAAATTTCCCAATGATAATGCCACAACCATAAATATGAATAAATACTGGTAAATAATGGTAAAATGAAACATTGTTGGTTACACTGTTTAAAATGTATTTAAACACGAGAGAATTCAATATATGAAAAGGTATGGAATAACGAAGCAAATTGGTATAATTATAATTAAATTTGTACCAAATCTAATAAGCTAGAGTGATGTAATATAGATAAAAAGAAATACCGAGATGAAAAGTGAAAAACTGTAAAGGAAACTGAAATAAATGGATCAGAATTTGATATGTAAAGTAAAGATGTGATATAATGAATAAATATACTGGTAGATTTAATCACTCCGGAGATTATGGACGATGTACAAGTTAAATACAATCCATTATGGTACAAACTTGGTGATAATTGAATTAAGAGATGCAATATCTAGTCTGTTTGTGTATGTATGTATGTATGTGTGTGTGTATGTATGTATGTATGTATGTATGTATGTATGTGTGTATGTGTGTATGTATGTATGTATGCATGTATGTATGTATGTGTGTGTGTGTATGTATGTATGTGTATATGTATGTATTTATGTATGTGTGTGTGTGAATGTATGTATGTGTATGTATGTATGTATGTATGTATGTATGTATGTATGTACATATGTATGTATGTGTGTATGTATGTATTATGTATGTATGTATGTATGTACATATGTACGTATGTATGTGTGTATATATGTATGTATATGTGTATGTATGTATGTGTATATGTATGTATGAATGTATGTATGTATTATGTATGTATGTGTGTGTATTTATGTGTGTGTGTATGTATGGGGAGGAACCAAATGGAATCATGTAAAATGTAGGAATCAATAAAAGATGATTTTGTATGAATTCTCAGATATCACAGATATTATAGGAAAATAGAGTGAAATGTAAGTCAGGGAATGATTGAGATACACACACACACCATACACACACACACACAAACATATATATATATAGAGAGAGAGAGTGAGGGAGATGTAGATAAGTTTCTTTATTGGCCACACAGGGTTGCACACAGATGGGACAAGTTACAAGGTAGAGCTTTTCTTTTGGGGGAGAAAAAAAAAAAAGGTGGCGTAGGTTTTCGATCAAAAGGGATCATAAAAGGGAAAAAAAGAACAAAAAAAAGGAAAAAAGAAAAAAAGGAAAAGAAAAAAAAGAAAAAAAAGGAAAAGAAAAAAAGAAAACAGGGAAAAAAAGAAAAGAAAAATGAAAAAAGAAGAAAAAAGGGGAAAAAAGGGGGAGAGGAAAAAAACGATCAATAGAGATCGTGTATCACAGTGTCATGAGATAGATAGGTAGATAGATTGACAGACAGACATGTAGACAGACAGACAGATAGACAGACAGATAGATAGAGAGAGAGAGAGAGAGAGAGAGAGAGAGGGGGGGAGAAAGTGAGAGAGAGATATGGCATGTATGTTAAGATCATGGTGAAATTTATGAAAAATGACAAATTTAAGATTAAATTTAAGTCCCTAACTCCTACGTCTCACTAATGTCATGCAAGTGGGAACGATTTCAAGAGTTGGGTTCATGCCCCACACATAATAATCAAGGGGGTTGCAGTCTGGGGAGTTAGGTGGCCAGATGTTAGGGGTGATGTGGTTGCAGAAATTGTCTGACAGCCATGTCTGGGTTCTCCTGGATGAGTGGCATGGTGCAGAGTCCTGTTGTCAGACACTGAGTCTTCCAGCAGCCACCCTCTTGACCCAGGGCAGCACTACCTCCTCCAAGCACTTAATGTAGGGAAGATGAATGGAGGCATAACATCGCCATTGCTAATGATCACTCCAAACACCATGGTGTTGACCGGATGTTTGATTTTTATCACTCTCAGTACATGTTTTGGGGACACAGCAAGCCAACGGTTGTTCTATGTGTTCTCAATCTGTCTGTATTGGAACTTCCGGCACAAATGCCAAGCAGTACAGCATGTTGTTTCCAAATTTCTGTCAGAGTGCTGACGTTATGGTGCTGTTTTTCTCTGAGATGGTGCCCAACTGACCCTACTATACTGTATAGCTGACAAAATCAAAAAACAAACAAAGTGCACGCAGGAGTATTTCTTATTTCGTGCTCTCTTTACTCTTTACTCTTTTACTTGTTTCAGTCATTTGACTGCGGCCATGCTGGAGCACCGCCTTTAGTCGAGCAACTCGACCCCAGGACATATTCTTTTGTTAGCCCAGTACTTATTCTATCGGTCTCTTTTGCCGAACCGCTAACAAAGTAACGGGAACATAAACACACCAGCATCAGTTGTCAAGCAATGCTAGGGGACAAACACAGACACACACATGCATATATTTATATACATGGTTCCGGGTTCAGTCCCACTGCGTGGCACCTTGGGGAAGTGTCTTCTACTATAGCCTCGGGCCGACCAAAGCCTTGTGATTGGATTTGGTAGATGGAAACTGAAAGAAGCCCGTCGTATATATGTATATATATATATATATATATATATTATATATATATATATATATATATATATATATGCGTGTGTGTGTCTGTGTTTGTTCCCTAGCATTGCTTGACAACCGATGCTGGTGTGTTTATGTTCCCGTTACTTAGTTAGCGGTTCGGCAAAAGAGACCGATAGAATAAGTACTGGGCTTACAAAAGAATATGTCCCGGGGTCGAGTTGCTCGACTAAAGGCGGTGCTCCAGCATGGCCACAGTCAAATGACTGAAACAAGTAAAAGAGTAAAGAGTAAAGAGAGCACGAAATAAGAAATATAAAATGGTGACAATTTACCCATCGCACCTTGTAGATGTTATAAAATTCCATCTGTTTACAGAAAAGTCATTTTAAAGTTAGTAAGTGAGAATAGCAAATAATATTTTGACCCTCATAAAATACAGAAAACAAACATCAACCGATATGTTATGTATTCAGTTTCTTTGTTTATTCCTCTTGAAAGTCTCATATCCCCAGGGTTGTCTGTCAATTTATTCTCAATTTATTCTCCCAATTATGTCGAATATTTAAAAACATGCAATCCATTTTAACCATATATAAGCAAAATGTTGTTGTTGTTGTTGTTGGCTGTGCACATTTCATTTCTTTATTAATTACCCACATAAATGACTTATTTCAGAAAAAAAGATAACTTTTCTGTTTCCACTTTCTATTCATAAATGATTTTCACAGCTTTGACTGTTGCTCCACTCTCTGACCTTCAGCGATATGCGTGGAATCTGTGGCAACCAATGTAGACAGCGACATCAAGAATATTCTTTTAATTTCAGTTTTTGCTATAGACATCTATAAGCAAAAATTTCATAAGCAAAAAAATCTATAAGCAAAGATTTTAAGGCTAGATGGTGTTAAGAGCATCATCTGACCATGATTGTTGCCAGAGCGGCTAACTGGCACCTGTGCCGGTGGCATGTAGGAGGCACCATTCGAGTGTGATTGTTACCAGCATCGCCTTACTGGCACCTGTGCCGGTGGCATGTAGGAGGCACCATTTGAGTGTGATAGTTACCAGCATCGCCTTACTGGCACCGGTGCCGGTGGCATGTGTAAAAGATTCGAGCGAGGTTGTTGCCAGTACTGCCTGACTGGCTCCCATGATAGTGGCATGTAAAAAGCACCCACTACACTCTTGGAGTGGTTGGCATTAGGAAGGGCATCCAGCTGTAGAAACTCTGCCAGATCAAGACTGGAGCGTGGTGCAGCCATCTGGTTCGCCAGCCGACAGTCAAACCGTCCAACCTATGCTAGCATGGAAAGCGGACGTTAAACGATGATGATGATGATGATGATGATGATATCTATAGATCTTCATAACGCTTATTTGTTCCATTAACTAACAATCATTTTGCTTCATGCTAGCAAAGATTCACATGGTGGCATACTTGACGCAAGATTTTAAGGCTAGTTGCTCTTTCTATTATCAACAGATACCTATTTTTTCAATAAAAGGATTATTTCCCAGGTAAATAAATAATGACAACATGCCATTCCCACCCCATCATCTCTCTCACTACCATATTCTGCTGCTGTAATTAAATGTGAGCAGAAATGCATATTTCACCAGCTTTTTCTTGATATCACTTATCTTTCTCAATAGCCAGAACCACTTCACTTGATATCCATTCTTCATTCTGAACACTGTCCTCTCTGCTCACATTTTACATTGACCATTCATCTATGCCACCAAATTATCTCTCCTTCTCCTCCGCCGTACATCTCTCACTCTCCCCATTCACTATGCCTACCTCTTTCCCCTTACACTCTTCTACCCTACCCAACCACACATTCTCCTCTCTCTCTCACACACACACACACACACACCTTTTCTCATCTTTCTCCTGTCTTCTGTATCATTATTACTATTCTACTGCTCTTCAGCCTCTCCATTTCTCTGCATGGTTGGTCATTTCTGACCCTTCCTACTTTCCCCCATCTCACATCTATCATTGATCATCAACCACCCTTTATCCACCTTTCACTATATCCTCCCCTCAACCCAACCCAACCTCTACAGTTGTCACCTACTCTCCCCTCGCTTCCTTCTGACATATCCTTATATTGTGCTTCACTCACCCCCACCATCTTTAACCCTTCAACATTTAAACCAGCCATTTCTGACTCGAATGTTTCATCTGTTTTATGTTCAAACCAACCAGCTCCAACCTCTTACACCTACCCTACAATGTCATTCTAAAAATATACAACCACATCACCAAAATCTTGAAATTAAAAGAAAATCTTTCATTTTTTTACTTGTTTTACTTGTTTCAGTCATTTGACTGTGGCCATGCTGCAGCACCGCCTTTAGTTGAACAAATCGACCTCAGGAGATTTATTTTTCTAAGCCTAGTACTTATTCTATTGGTCACTTTTGCTGAACTGCTATGTTATAGGGGGTGTAAACACACCAACATCAGTTTCATGTGATGGTGGCAGGGGGGGGGACAAACACAGACACAGAGACATGCACACATAAATATACACATTACATGCATATATATATATATACGATGGGCTTCTCTCAGTTTCCAATTATCAGCTACATACTTATATACATACATATATATATACATACATACATATATATACATACGTATATATACACACACACATATATATATATATATATATACACACATATATACGATGGGCTTCTTTCAGTTTCCATCTACCACATCCACTCATGAGGCTTTGGTTGGTCTGAGGCAACAGTAGAAGATGCATGCCCAAGGTGCCATGAAGTGGAACTGAACCTGGACCCATGTGGTTGGGAAGCAAGCTTCTTACCACACAGCCACTCCTGCACCTATATCTTTGACTTGTTTCAGTCATTAGACTGTGGCCATACTGGGGCACTGAATTGACCCCCACCCTACCCCCAGTAGCATTTGAAAACCTGGTACTTACTCTGTTGGTCTCTAAACTGCTGAGTTACAAAAACAAACCACCTGACGAAGTACTGGGAATGATGTGGGGTTGATTAAAAGCTTTACAGGTGATGCCCCAGCATGGCCAGACTACAATGATGGAAATTAGCCAAAATAAGAAAAGAACAAAACAATCTTTTGTAGACAGTATAAAATGTAGTATTGTAGCAAGATTGTCTTTGAATATCGAATTTGACCTCACCCTTTTGGAATATCTGACAGCAGGGTTAAATAAGATTGTAGATAAGTCTGCTGTAAAACCAGGATTACTTGATACCATAGATTATATTTCACATAACGATTGTATACAGATCAAAAACAGATGATAAAAAAAAAATTGATGTTCTGGCTTTGCTCTGGATTATTTTGATTTCATATTTCCCGTTCTCATTCTAACAATTTGACTTGTAGGCTTTCTGTCATAATCTATGTTTAACTTACAACAGCAGGGGGTGGGGTGGGGTGGGTAAAGAAAGGAAGAAAGAAAGAAAACAGCATGGTTTCTGATATTTCTCTATATTTTTAGATAAAATTTATTATTTAGAGTATTTTTAGGATTATAGGTGCAGCGTGGCTGCGTGGTAAGTTTGATTCCCAACTACAAGGTTCTTGGTTCAGTTCCACTGCATCGCACCTTGGGCAAGTGTTTTCTACTATAACTTCAGACTGACCAAAATCTTGTGAGTGGATTTGGTAGACGGAAACTGAAAGAAGCCCATCAGATATATATATATATATAGCTAAAGGGTTACAATTAATCAAAGGACACACTAAGTATGTCTACCTGCTGGAAATAACAGTCACAACTCTTATTTAAATTGTCAAAAAAGAACTGGTGGCATGTGCTGAGGAGAGTGAGGCTATAGTGCCTGTCCAGAGGCCAGTCTACGTGGGTCCAAGTGCTTGGATGTATGATGAGAGATTGTCCTGGTCCAATTGCCCACAGACAACTGTAGTTATCACCAGTCTTTTTCGGTGATTTAAATAAGACATACTTAGTATGTCCTTTGATTAATTTCAATCCTTCAGCTATTTAATGCTCTTCTGGGGGACCTGCAATTGCCTATAATATTGATTCTGTTATTATCATTTTTAATTGTTACTCTAGATAATAATAGAATCAATAATATCTTTGCAAATATTTTCTCCTAAAAAATTAGAAAAAAACCCCACTTTTTATCAATTCAAAATGAACAATTAAATTACACCATCTAGAAAATTACTTATAATAGAAATATAAAAAATAAAATAACAATAACATACTGATGATTAAGTAAATTACAAAATAATAATAAAAACGTATATATTTGGTAGAATAACGACACAGGTTTCATGGCTATATTTAAGAAATGATTATAGTAAAACGTATTACATAATAATAATAATAATATATATATACACATATATATATATATATATATATTTTTTTTTATATATGAGGATAATATCGATATTTAAGTATCAAATTATCAAGTGGCCAGCATGAAAAAAATACCTTACAAAGGTAAAAAATTTTTTAACTGCTATTTCGGCATGTTGGTGTCTTTTAGACACCCTCATTTTTAATTGTTAAAAATATTTTTTACCTTTGTAAGGTATTTTTTTCATGCTGGCCACTTGATAATTTGATACTTAAATATCGATATTATCCTCATATATAAATTTATATAATTCGTTATTATATTCACTGCGGTGCTTATTTTAACCATATCGTACTTATGCGGTGATTTGGCGGGCGATTCAAACTGGCTGTGTCCATACGTGCATATGTATGTATGTACGACGCTCGTGTATGTAAGTATATCGTTTGCTGTGCATATATATATCTGTATTGATGTACCCTTGATATATTCAATTGATGACGGTAAAGCTTATCTAAAGCAGAACCAGAAATCCTTGGATCTTGAATTATTCAATAATTTTTGCTTGTATGTTTTGTCCCTCCGCTTTACCTCATGGTGCGATATGAACATTTAACGTGGTTTTATAGTCAGAATTTCGACTGCTATTTCGGCATGTTGGTGTCTTTTAGACACCCTCATTTTTAATTATATATATATATATATATATAAAAATCAAAAAATGAAAAAATCAAAAGTCAAAATTGATCAACATGAATGGAAATTGTCGGTGTGATATCAGTGCTGGTGGCACATAAGAGAACCATCCAAACATGGCCGTTGCCAGTGCCACCCTGACTGGCTTCCGTGCCAGTGGCACGTAAAAAGTACCCACTATACTCATGGAGTGGTTGGCGTTAGGAAGGGCATCCAGCCGTAGAAACATTGCAAGATCAGACTGGGCTTGGTGCAGCCTACTGGCTTCCCAGACCCCAGTTGCACCGTCCAACCCATGCCAGCATGGAAAGCGGACGCTAAACGATGATGGTGATGATATATTGCGTTGCTGCATAATTATTGCATTTCTTTTCAACAAATTCTATTCAACAATAACAATATTTAACAAAAAACATCTTTAAATGATGGTCTGACCGTCTGCCAAGCAAATGGGAAACAGTAATTGAAGTAGATGGTGAATATGCTCCAGAATAATTATTTAAAGATGTTTTTGTTATATGTTGTTATTGTTTTTGTTGAATAAAATTTGTTGAAAAATGTTGCAATAATTATGCACCAACTCAATATATATATATATATATATATATATATATGGAGTCTGGTGCAGCCTTCCAGCTTATTAATCCTAGTCAAACCATCCAATCCATGCCAGCATGGACAATGGATCAAAGATAATGATGTTGCATTTGTGTGTGTATGTGTGTGTGTGTGTGTGTGTGTGTGACATTGTGCCTGTATTTGTTCCTCACTACCTCTTTACAACAAGTGTTGTTATGTTTTCATCCTTGTAACTTAGTGGTTCATCAAAAGAGACCAACAGAAAAAGTAACAGGCTTCAAAAAACAAAAAAAATAAGTACTAAGGTTAATTTGCATGACTCTGAAATTTTCCAGGGCAGTGCCCCAGCAGGGTCACTGTCTAGTAACTGAAACAACTAAAAAAAACAAAAACGGAAAGGGAAAAGATTTACATTTTTCCAGAAACTGGCATTCTTCAACCATTGCATCTTTTCTGCAATCCTCCATCCCTCCTCTGTACATTTCCGATCCATGGTTCTTCTTCTTCTTCTTTTTCTTCTTCTTCTTCTTCTTCTTCTTCTTCTTCTTCTTCTTTTTCTTCTTCTTCTTCTTCTTTTTTCTTTCTTTTTCTTCTTTCTTCTTCTTTTTTCTTCTTCTTCTTCTTCTTTTTTTTTTTCTTTTTTTCTTTTTCTTCTTCTTCTTCTTCTTTTTCTTCTTCTTTTTCTTCTTTTTTCTTCTCTTTTTCTTCTTCTTTTTTTCTTCTTCTTCTTCTTCTTCTTTTTTCTTTCTTCTTCTTCTTTCCTTTCCCATTTCTTTTTCCCTATCCTCTTCCA
>NC_042999.1:8528379-8538379 GCF_006345805.1 Octopus sinensis | reverse complement strand
AGAGATCAACAAATAATTGTTTGCTGAGTTCTATGAACAAGGACCTTGTGCTTTTGTGTTAGAGTCATTTACCTGGGAGGATAACTTTGACTGTAGGTCGAACCAATTCTACTATATAGCTCAGAAACCTGGACGTTATCAAAGAAGCTTGAGAGGTAGTTGGATGGAACTTACACTCGCCTCCTTATGAGAGCTCAAAATCTCTCGTGGAAGCGTCATCCAACCAAAGTACAAATATATGGGAAATTACAACCTGTATCACCTCTTGTGAAAGGTAGAAGAGTCCAGTTTGCTGAACATTTTTGTAGAGCTGAAAACGAGGTAATTTCTACTCTTCTCCTCTGGAAGCCATCTGCTCTCGATACGAGAGGGCACATACTCTCCTACCCTGATGTAATCTCCAGGGATACAGGCATCCAGCAACGGGACCTCCGTAATGCTATGATGGACCGTGAAGTAACGTAGTAAATTCCATTGTCTCGACCACGGTCGAACAATGATGATGAATCTGTAGGTTGTGAACTGAAGTATCCTTGGCTGCTATTCCTAGCATGTCAAGTAGAGAGGCAGAGCCAGGCTTGTTTGTTTGTACATACCAGTAGATCAATTTCGGTGTTTTCTTTCTTGCCACCCATTAAAGCTACCAGCTGCGACTACCATCAATTTGCTGTTAACCAGCACAGAACAAATCTATTTATTCTTGCATTAATTCTGTTACAATGGAGCCTCGAGGACATTGCTCAAGCTTTTAGAAATAGCAACTAAATCTCGTCTCAGAATCGCTTCTTAATAACTTTTAACACTGAATACACATCAGTTAATGTATTCCGAGATAGTTTATGAATGCCAAAACAAACAAAAACAAAACAAAGAACTATTGGTCAAACATATATATATATATATATATGTATATAAATTAATGCTTCCTGCCTCCGGGCTATGACTAGGCTTGACTATCAGGAGGAGGCGGATGAGGATGAAGACAATGATAATAATATCACCACCACCATCATCATCATCATCATCATCATCATCGTTGTCATCACCATCATCAGCATTATCATCATCTTCTTCATCATCATCATCATCGTCGTCATCATCTTCATATTTATCATCACTGTCATCATCATTATCATCATCATCATCATCATCATCATTACCATCACCACCATCTCCATCACAATAATCATCACCATTACCAATATCCTCAAGATGATGGCCTCCACCAACATTACTGACCATTATTCACCATTATTTACTCTACATAAAGTTTTCTGTGGACAATTACTTAATTGTATGGAAACACAGACATAGATTTATTTTTTAAGAAAAAAAAAGAAAAACAAAACATACATTTTCTTAAATAATACAAAAAAAAATGAATGTGTTTTTTTTCTACACTAATAAAATTAGGAAATTGTGAATTACTTTACGCATTTGCTTGGTAGACTCACAATTTTCTTCATGAACACACAGCTATGATATATATATGTATATATATATATATATATCTATGAACGAGTGTGTGCATGTGTGTGTATATGTTTATATATATATAAAAGAGCACAGGTGGGGGTTCAAAGCTGTTGCAAATTTTGAAACACACTTGTTTTTTTTTAATGCCACACCTGGGACAAGCACTGTGTTGGACCTACAGTTTATATCAGACTTGGTACCTGTGTGTATATGCATATGGCTTTGTGTATATTTATATAAATAGACAGGATGATGATGATATGAGTGTGTGTGTATATAGATACATACATACACATATATAATATATATATATAGGCGTAGGAGTGGCTGTGTAGTAGGTAGCTTGCTTACCAACCACATGGTTCTGGGTTCAGTCCCACTGCGTGGCACCTTGAGCAAGTGTCTTCTGCTATAGCCTCGGGCCGACCAAAGCCTTGTGAGTGGATTTGGTAGACGGAAACTGAAACAAGCCCATTGTATATATGTATATATATGTGTGTGTGTGTGTGTGTATGTTTGTGTGTCTGTGTTTGTCCCCCAACATCGCTTGACAACTGATGCTGGTGTGTTTATGTCCCCGTAACTTAGTGGGCAAAAGAGACCGATAGAATAAGTACTAAGCTTACAAAGAATAAGTCCTGGGGTTGGCCTGCTCGACTAATGGCGGTGCTCCAGCATGGCCACAGTCAAATGACTGAAACAAGTAGAAGAGTAGAAGAGAAAATTATATATATATATATATATATATATATATATTTCGTTTTGGGATTTGGTTTGCAAGGTTCTTTATATGAGATCGTGTGTTGAAGCATATTCTGTTGTGTCTGGGGAGAGTCATTTTCTTTTTGTGCCTTATAATTTAACACTCACTGGTAAAATTTCCACTTATTTCTTATTTTTATTTCCCTAAAATTTTCGTTGTGTCTTGCAACCTTTTCAATGGTCTTGACTCTGTCCGTTATTTACACTGCGTTCCCTTTTGTTTGTTTGTGCGCATGTGTGTGGGTCAGTGTGTGTGTGTGTACCTATGCATGCATGTACATATGTATGTGTGATGTATGTATGTGTGTGCATCTGTATGTATGTCTCCTGTATATTCATGTGCTTGCATGTCCGTGTTTGTGTATGTGTGTGTGTGAGCGTATGTCTGTATATGTATGCACCTCTGTCTCCTTGTTTACACAGGTAGAGTTTGCACAGGTAGAGTAGAATAGTTAGTAGACTGTTATGTAGATAGATGTATGTATGTGTGTGTGTGGGTGTGAGTGTGTGTGTATGCACATTTTATCTTTTTTTCCTTGTACGTAAGCATATGGATATGAAAATAAACAGATCAACACACAGACGGATAGGTACACAGGTTATAAGAACAGACAAGCACACATACGCAAATGGAGACTGAAACACATGACCATATATACACACACAGTTTACTCCACACAAGGACACATATGGAGACACCAGCTCTAGAGAGGCCATCACGCAGCATGTGTGTGTGTGTGTGCATGTGTATACATACATAGATATAGATCTTTGTATACACATACACACATATGTATATATATTCTTTTATCACTTTCAACCAGAGTATGTGGCCATACTGGGGCACATTTATCTTATTTTTTCTGCACACACATTCACACAGACACACACACATGCACATCCACGCACGCACGCACACACACACACACACACTGACAGTTGTTCATTTATTGGTAACTTTTAGTTTATATGATTTAGGTTAGGAACTTCCAGGAGTGATTGCTAAACACCAACCCTAATTTGAAGATTTAGATTCTGGCAGAAGTGACCATTTGCAAGAGTGAGGAACAATGAATATACAAAGTTCAGAGAGATGTCACACAACGCATTGTAATATATGGAATAACACAATGGCAGCAATTTTGGAGGAGGGAATGAGCTGATTACATCGACCCCAGTACACAACTGGTACTTAATTTGGCGACCCTGAAAGGATGAAAGGCAATGTTGACCGTAGCGGAATTTGAACTCAGAACTTAACGACACACGAAATGCCTATTTCTTTACTACACACGAAATGCCTATTTCTTTACTACCCACAAGGGGCTAAACACAGAAGGGACAAACAAGGACAGACAAACGGATTAAGTCGATTATATCGACCCCAGTGTGTAACTGGTACTTATTTAATCGACCCCGAAAGGATGAAAGGCAAAGTTGACTTCGGCGGAATTTGAACTCAGAACGTAACGACAGACGAAATACCACTAAGCATTTCACCCAGCGTGCTAACGTTTCTGCCAGTTCACGTTTCTGCCAGTTATCTTAATGATAATAGTTCTTTCTACTGTGTGCACAATGCCTGGAATTTTTTCTTGGTTAGTGGTGTGGGAGGACTTCTCAATTACATTGGCCCCCAGATTGAAACTGGTACTTGTTCTATTGACCCTGAAATGATGGAATGCAAAGCTGACTTGAGCAGTATTTGAACTCAGTATGTAAATCTTAAAAACCTGTTTAAAACGTTCAGTGCATTTGAAGGTGGCGATTGCTTTCCTTCCATATTAGATCAGACATGTTGTCTGACTGATAGACAAGTAGAATGATCCTTTTGTGAGGGATGAAGAACAACATATTTTGATGCATCGACTTTAATAACACTGTCATCATCTGAGGGAAAGTTTTCAACCCTGGTGATTTTGTTAACTCATTCTTCAATCGAATGGAAGTGGTTTCTTACTTGTGGTTCCAAAAGATATTCATCTTTCTGGCTAAAATTAATGGCTCACCTTTATCTTTGTAAATTGATATAAATCTTCTGCTGTATCCAACTAAGTCAAGGAAATATTCTAAAACCTTTAGCACATTTTGGAATCACAAGAGACCAAATATTATTTGGCAGCAATTTCAAAAGTTTCATGCCATCCTTAGATAAGCTGACTGTCAGCAATTCTATTTAATCCACTCTGTGAATTCACTTGTGCTTGGTCTCAGATATATTTGCCACGAAACCATATTTTCTCTTCTATTGAGTTTAGTTAATAATGGAGCATGAAATAATATCAACTTGATATTCCAAGAGACCAGGTATGTTTGATAGAATTGTCTCCATACATTTCGAATATTGCGCTAGAATTTTCCAGTCTCATTCATAGACAATTCACTTTGTAAAGTCCATTGGTTATGTTTATGTCACTTCATTTAAGAATGTAACAGTATTTGCCAATATCTGCTTTGAAAGTCAATTTTTGAGAAGCCAAAAGCACCTGTCCTGCCTGAAAATATGGTTTCCATATAAGACATGGCATAACTATGTGCATGTATCTGATTGTTAATGTGACCTAACCATCCGAGTTGCACACAATGCTGTTTCTTTTCGCAACCAAAACCACTAGAGAAGCAAGTTTAATGTTTTAACTCAAACAGGGTGTCATTAACACCACAGACTCTAAACACAAAAATTTGTTAATAGCCACTTCCATTTTTAAATGGAAGACCACTGACAAAATAGACATACACAGTTGGTTAAACCTTGTATTACTTTTAAAATAATAAAGTAATTCTTTACAGCAGTTAAATAGTCAGAAATCTGACAACAAAAATAAGAACAAAATTTGAACAAATTGTACTCATGCCAGTGGAACATTCAAAGCACCAGGCCCGCTGATTGGCTCCCATGTTGGTGGCACGTAAAAAGCACCATCCAAGCATGGTCGTTGCCAGGGCCACTGATTGGCTCCCATGTTAGTGGAATGTAAAAAGCATCATGCGATCATGATCATTGCCAGGCTGCTGATTGGCTCCCATGCTGGTGGCACATAAAAAGCATCATTCGAGCATGATCGTTGCCAGCATCGCCTTACTAGCACATGTGCCGGTGGCATGTGAGAAACAACCTTTGAGCGTCGTCATAACCAGTGCCTCCAGACTGGCTCCCATGCAGGTAGCATGTAAAAAACACCTTTTGAGTATGGTAGTTGCCAGTACCACCTGACTGGCCCTTGTGCCAATGGCACGTAAAAGCACCCACTACACTCTCAGAGTGGTTGATGTTAGGAAGGGCATCCAGCTGTACAAACCTTGTCAAATCAGATTGGAGCCTGGTGCAGCCTTCTGGCTCATCAGTCTTCAGTCAAACCGTCCAACCCATGCCAGCATGGAAAGTGGATGTTAAACGTCAATGATGATGATGATGCAACCCAACAGACAAGATTTATATAAATTTTTATTTCCATCAAATATATGTTCTTTAGAAACATTATTAAAATAACTTCTTGTTCCAACTTCTTCAACAACTTGTAATATTGTTCTAGTGAAAGCAAGGAATGGTTCATACGAATAATGACTAAAATGATTCAGAAATTGAAAAATCTTGACAATGGACACTGGCAGCAACATTAACCATTCAGCACCAGAGACTGATTTGCCGGTTTACTAGGCAGGATATCGGAGGATCATTTTTGAAGTTGGCATTATTATTTATCACTGAGTCATGTATGTCAACATCAAAATAAAAATCAAATGGAAATTGTAGTTAAGACACCCGTGCTGGTGACATGCAAAAAGCACCATCCGAACATGGCAGATGCCAGTGCCGCCTGACCGGCGTCCGTGTTGGTGACACGTAAAAGCACCAACTGATCATGGCCGTTTGCCAGCCTGCTCTGGCCCCTGTGCTGGTGGCATGTAAACAACACCCACTACACTCACGGAGTGGTTGGTGTTAGGAAGGGCATCCAGCTGTAGAAACACTGCCAGATCAGACTAGAGTCTGGGCAGCCTCCTGGCTTCCCAGACCCTGGACAAACTGTCCAACCCAGGCTAGCATGGAAAACAGACGCTAAATGATGATGATGATTCATAAAAGGACTTCCAACTCTTCTCCATGAATTGTAGTTTCACTATTAGCATAATTAGCAGAACAAGATAGACAATACTTCTTGAAATTGTCTGTTTTCCTAAAATTATAGAATTTCACACCAAATGCAGAGAGTTTGTGGAAAATATATTTTCCATGTCTAGGTTGATTTAGGGATGGTTTTTCTGTTTTCCATAGAATCCTATGGCATGAAATTTAGTGTAATATGTTTGCCTGGGGTCATGTTATGCTGATGATTTTAAATAAGGATGAAATGGTGTTATACATTGTTACCAATGTCTAATGAAGTAGTTAAGATCTTTGTAATGAGTAGAAAAACAAAAAAGAAATATTAAATATGTATATTCCGGGCATCCTCTTTGTTATTCTAACATTTGAAAATTCAAAATTCTTCAAAAGGTGATTATCTCCCTTTACACCAGGGCAACCTGTGTTCAACTAACTTCTTTTGTTTTCATTTTTAGTTTTGTTTTATTTTTCAAACATATTTGTTTCTTTATTGCTCACAAGGGGCTAAACATAGAGGAGACAAACAAAGACAGACAAACGGATTAAGTCGATTACATCGACCCCAGTGCGTAACTGCTACTTATTTAATCGACCCTGAAAGGATGAGAGGCAAAGTTGGCCTCAGCGGAATTTGAACTCAGGACATAAAGACAGACGAAATACCTATTTCTTTACTACCCACAAGGGGCTACACACAGAGGGGACAAACAAGGACAGATAAACTGATTAAGTTGATTATATCGACGCCAGTGCGTAACTGGTACTTATTTAATTGACTTCGGAAGGATGAAAGGCAAAGTTGACCTCGGTGGAATTTGAACTCAGAATGTAGCGGCAGAGGAAATACCGCCAAGCATTTCGCCTGGCGTGCTAACGTTTCTGCCAGCTCGCCGCCTTTTCCAACCATATTACCAGTCAAAAGCCATCTTTCTGACAGACCTAAAGAAGTCAAATTAACAAATTCTAATGTTATGTCTTGCATCCTTCATTATACATTAACAGTCTGCTGGCCATCTTAAATTTCTCTCAACAGAAGATGAACCTGATATAAAGACTAATTTGCTCAGCTTCGTTTGGGGATCAACATTAAATTACATTTCCTTTCATGGATGTTAATAAGACTCAGAATTGTGCCTCCCCACACACTTTCCTCGGGAGATTTGTTTCATGTCAAAAAACTGGCAACACTCAGCAATTAACATATGCTCCTAAGATTATGCTATAATGTTGACGGCATCTAAAACACCATTGTTTCTGCATCCACCATCATCAGTGCATGTCAGCCCAGCTGTTGCATTTACGGTGCACTTTTCCAGAAAGAGCGACTTCATGCTTGTGGTTTTGCCTTTATCAATCACAGTATTGGCATCGAATTGAATGAACTGTTCATATTCCTCCTTATTATTTTGCAGATGCACCATTTTCTTGCTGCTGTTGTTGACTCTTAGATCATATGATTTAGTAAAGGAAGTTCTAGAAGGATCTCACATGCACCATAATTAATTCAAAACCTGGATGCCTGTGGAAGTGGCCATTTGAGGGAGAGAGGAAAAGAAGAATACATCTAGAGTTATGATACTTATCGCATAGAACATATAATATTTAAAAGAAGAAAATACTAAACAATAATAATAATAATAATAATAATAATAGGTATGATAAAAAAATATTCAGACAAATACATAACAAAAACACCAGAACTTACAAACACATATAACATACAGAAAATTTGCTTCTACTGGGCACTGCACACATCCTATGCAGAAAACCATCAGAGCATCACAACATAACACAGCACATACCGAAGGCACAGAGAGCTGCGCTCGGTAGTGAAGTGAAAGCATGTTATAAAAATGGGTCTACTGAATAATGATAATAATAATAATAATAATAATGATAATAAATGCCCTGATGCAGCACCAAGCAGTAGCTCTCATGGTTTTTGATCTCAACTGATTGGAAGTGTTATCATGTACATTGTTTTGTCTTGGTATAAAAGATGAGCTACAGCAAATATTCAGCTCATTACCACAGATTTTCTTGTCAGTTGTTTGACCTTAACCAGTTGAGCATTTCCCTTGGTGGCTGACGATATGTCCATCTCTGATCACAAGCAGAAATAGTGGGGGAGCATCATAGCCGTGTGTTGAAAGGGATTCTTTGGGGTTTGGATAATTCACCTGTGGAAACAGCGGTGTTTCATTCAACATACTTAAACAACCCTTATTCAGGAACCTTTTGAGCGGGATGGGTTACTTGACCAGAAGAAAATTCTAACTGGGCCCCACCTGCAAAGTCATGTGCTGTTTATCTTGATATGAGATCACCATGTCGTGCACATATGGTTGTGTTGCATGTGTCTGGTGTACCCTTATCAGACGGGTAGTCATGATGGGTATACTGGGCTTCGTATATTTTACCCCAGTGTCACTTTGATGGCATGCGCTGCTCTCTCACTCATAATAATATGAAAGACTATAACATTAGGTATATACACATATACATATGTATATATGGATATATTTGTGAGTGTATACATACATACACATACACATATGAGTGTGCATATGTATATGGGTATATATATATATACACACACACACTCATACACACACACATACACACACATACACACACATACACACACATGCACATATACATATATGTGTGTGTATATACACAGATATATGTATATCACACATATATATACAATTATGTACACATTCAAATATCGATAAGTACGTATTGCGACAGATTTATGGCTCGAATTTGTATATCTGTGTGTATGTGTGATTGTGTGTTTGTATTTGTGAATTTATTTATAGGTGACTGAGATATTTTATTTAAGAAAAAAGATTTATTGAAAAATACAAAAGAAAAAAAAAAGAACCAAAAAAAAAACCAAAAATGAAAATAAAGAAATCTCCATCTCTTTCTCTAAATTTGAGCTTTTCTAAAAATTGTGTTGTATGGAAGGGGGAAGGGGGTGGGGGGGAGGGGATAAATGTAGGGAAATATTTTGGATTTTGGAATAACATTTACAAAGTCATATTCTATATTTCTTACACTCAGGTGCATAGAAATATATGCACTTTAAGTGTGTGATTGCAAGCACACACACCTGTATGTGTGTTTATGTTAATGGATGTGTGTGTTTATGTATGTACGTAAGTATGTATGTGTGTATGCATGCATGTGTGTATGTATGTATGTATGTAACTGCAAAAATAAACATTTGCACTCATCGATATCTATATTTCTCTATCTACCTGTCTAATATACCTATCAGTCTCTCTCTTTCTTTATACATACATAGACACACACTAACATTTGTACATCTATATATATATATATATATATATATATACATGTATATATACACTTTTATTTACTTATATATGTATATAATCATACATTTCTTGTACATATATATATGTGTGCATATATATATATATGTGTGCGTGTGTGTGTGTGTGTGTATGCATGTATGTATCTCTCTAGTTGTCATTCTGTCTCTCTTTTCCCCCTTTTTCTTTCTCTCTCTCTGTTTTTGCATATATCTATCTATCTATCTATCTATCTATCTATCTATCTATCTATCTATCTATCTATCTATCAATCAATATATATATATATATATCATCATCATCATCA
>NC_042999.1:8503379-8523379 GCF_006345805.1 Octopus sinensis | reverse complement strand
TTGTATGGCACCATCACCAATCCTTTTTGTATGGCACCATCACCAATCCTTTTTGTATGGCACCATCACCAATCCTTTTCATGTGACACCATCACCAATCCTTTTTGTATGGCACCATCACCAATCCTTTTTGTATGGCACCATCACCAATCCTTTTTGTATGGCACCATCACCAATCCTTTTCATGTGACACCATCACCAATCCTTTTTGTATGGCACCATCACCAATCCTTTTTGTATGGCACCATCACCAATCCTTTTTGTATGGCACATCACCAATCCTTTTTGTATGGCACCATCACCAATCCTTTTTGTATGGCACCATCACCAACCCTTTTTATGTGACACCATCTCCAATCCTTTTGTATGGCACCATCACCAATCCTTTTTGTATGGCACCATCACCAATCCTTTTTGTATGGCACCATCACCAATCCTTTTTGTATGGCACCATCACCAATCCTTTTCATGTGGCACCATCACCAATCCTTTTTGTATGGCACCATCACCAATCCTTTTCATGTGACACCATCACCAATCCTTTTTGTATGGCACCATCACCAATCCTTTTGTATGGCACCATCACCAATCCTTTTTGTATGGCACCATCACCAATCCTTTTTGTATGGCACCATCACCAATCCTTTTGTATGGCACCATCACCAATCCTTTTCATGTGACACCATCACCAACCCTTTTTATGTAACACCATCACCAATCTTTTTGTATGGCACCATCACAATCCTTTTTGTATGGCACCATCACCAATCCTTTTTGTATGGCACCATCACCAATCCTTTTCATGTGACACCATCACCAACCCTTTTTATGTAACACCATCACCAATCCTTTTTGTATGGCACCATCACCAATCCTTTTTGTATGGCACCATCACCAATCCTTTTTGTATGGCACCATCACCAATCCTTTTCATGTGACACCATCACCAATCCTTTTTGTATGGCACCATCACCAATCCTTTTTGTATGGCACCATCACCAATCCTTTTTGTATGGCACCATCACCAACCCTTTTTATGTGACACCATCTCCAATCCTTTTTGTATGGCACCATCACCAATCCTTTTTGTATGGCACCATCACCAATCCTTTTTGTATGGCACCATCACCAATCCTTTTTGTATGGCACCATCACCAATCCTTTTTGTATGGCACCATCACCAATCCTTTTTGTATGGCACCATCACCAATCCTTTTTGTATGGCACCATCACCAATCCTTTTTGTATGGCACCATCACCAATCCTTTTTGTATGCACCATCACCAATCCTTTTGTATGGCACCATCACCAATCCTTTTCATGTGACACCATCACCAACCCTTTTTATGTAACACCATCACCAATCCTTTTTGTATGGCACCATCACCAATCCTTTTTGTATGGCACCATCACCAATCCTTTTCATGTGACACCATCACCAATCCTTTTTGTATGGCACCATCACCAATCCTTTTTGTATGGCACCATCACCAATCCTTTTTGTATGGCACCATCACCAATCCTTTTTGTATGGCACCATCACCAATCCTTTTTGTATGGCACCATCACCAATCCTTTTTGTATGGCACCATCACCAATCCTTTTTGTATGGCACCATCACCAATCCTTTTTGTATGGCACCATCACCAATCCTTTTTGTATGGCCCATCACCAATCCTTTTCATGTGACACCATCACCAATCCTTTTTGTATGGCCATCACCAATCCTTTTTGTATGGCACCATCACCAATCCTTTTTGTATGGCACCATCACCAATCCTTTTTGTATGGCACCATCACCAATCCTTTTTGTATGGCACCATCACCAATCCTTTTCATGTGACACCATCACCAACCCTTTTTTGTAACACCATCACCAATCCTTTTTGTATGGCACCATCACCAATCCTTTTCATGTGACACCATCACCAACCTTTTTATGTGACACCATCTCCAATCCTTTTTGTATGGCACCATCACCAATCCTTTTTGTATGGCACCATCACCAATCCTTTTTGTATGGCACCATCACCAATCCTTTTTGTATGGCACCATCACCAATCCTTTTCATGTGACACCATCACCAATCCTTTTGTATGGCACCATCACCAATCCTTTTTGTATGGCACCATCACCAATCCTTTTTGTATGGCACCATCACCAATCCTTTTTGTATGGCACCATCACCAATCCTTTTTGTATGGCACCATCACCAATCCTTTTTGTATGGCACCATCACCAATCCTTTTCATGTGACACCATCACCATCCTTTTTGTATGGCACCATCACCAATCCTTTTTGTATGGCACCATCACCAATCCTTTTTGTATGGCACCATCACCAATCCTTTTTGTATGGCACCATCACCAATCCTTTTCATGTGACACCATCACCAATCCTTTTTGTATGGCACCATCACCAATCCTTTTTGTATGGCACCATCACCAATCCTTTTTGTATGGCACCATCACCAATCCTTTTTGTATGGCACCATCACCAATCCTTTTCATGTGACACCATCACCAATCCTTTTTGTATGGCACCATCACCAATCCTTTTTGTATGGCACCATCACCAATCCTTTTCATGTGGCACCATCACCAATCCTTTTTGTATGGCACCATCACCAATCCTTTTTGTATGGCACCATCACCAATCCTTTTTGTATGGCACCATCACCAATCCTTTTGTATGGCACCATCACCAATCCTTTCATGTGACACCATCACCAATCCTTTTTGTATGGCACCATCACCAATCCTTTTTGTATGGCACCATCACCAATCCTTTTTGTATGGCACCATCACCAATCCTTTTTGTATGGCACCATCACCAATCCTTTTCATGTGGCACCATCACCAATCCTTTTTGTATGGCACCATCACCAATCCTTTTTGTATGGCACCATCACCAATCCTTTTTATGGCACCATCACCAATCCTTTTTGTATGGCACCATCACCAATCCTTTTCATGTGACACCATCACCAATCCTTTTTGTATGGCACCATCACCAATCCTTTTGTATGGCACCATCACCAATCCTTTTTGTATGGCACCATCACCAATCCTTTTCATGTGACACCATCACCAATCCTTTTGTATGGTGCCACCATCACAATCCTTTTTGTATGGCACCATCACCAATCCTTTTTGTATGGCACCATCACCAATCCTTTTGTATGGCACCATCACCAATCCTTTTTGTATGGCACCATCACCAATCCTTTTTGTATGGCACCATCACCAATCCTTTTTGTATGGCACCATCACCAATCCTTTTTGTATGGCACCATCACCAATCCTTTTCATGTGACACCATCACCATCCTTTTTGTATGGCACCATCACCAATCCTTTTTGTATGGCACCATCACCAATCCTTTTTGTATGGCACCATCACCAATCCTTTTTGTATGGCACCATCACCAATCTTTTTGTATGGCACCATCACCAATCCTTTTCATGTGACACCATCACCAATCCTTTTTGTATGGCACCATCACCAATCCTTTTTGTATGGCACCATCACCAATCCTTTTCATGTGACACCATCACCAATCCTTTTTGTATGGCACCATCACCAATCCTTTTTGTATGGCACCATCACCAATCCTTTTTGTATGGCACCATCACCAATCCTTTTTGTATGGCACCATCACCAATCCTTTTTGTATGGCACCATCACCAATCCTTTTTGTATGGCACCATCACCAATCCTTTTTGTATGGCACCATCACCAATCCTTTTTGTATGGCACCATCACCAATCCTTTTTGTATGGCACCATCACCAATCCTTTTTGTATGGCACCATCACCAATCCTTTTTGTATGGCACCATCACCAATCCTTTTTGTATGGCACCATCACCAATCCTTTTTGTATGGCACCATCACCAATCCTTTTTGTATGGCACCATCACCAATCCTTTTTGTATGGCACCATCACCAACCCTTTTTATGTAACACCATCACCAATCCTTTTTGTATGGCACCATCACCAATCCTTTTTGTATGGCACCATCACCAACCCTTTTTATGTGACACCATCTCCAATCCTTTTTATGTGGCACCATCACCAATTCTTTTTATGTGACACCATCTCCAACCCTTTTTATATGGCACCATCACCAATCTTTTTCATGTGACACCATCACCAATCCTTTTGTATGGCACCATAACCAGTAGTTTTTATGTGGCACCATCACCAATTCTTTTTATGTGGCACCATCTCCAACCCTTTTTATATGGCACCATCACCAATCTTTTTCATGTGGCACCATCATCAATCCTTTTGTATGGCACCATAACCAGTAGTTTTTATGTGGCACCATCACCAACCCTTTTCATGTGGCACCATCACCAATAGTTTTTATGTGGCACCATCTCCAATCTTTTTTATGTGGCACGAGCACCAGTGCTTCTGCATAAATATTATAAATGCAGAGCCAGCAAGGTGATAGAGTCCCTCTATGTGGTCTATGAACTTGCTAGAAATACTAGTTGAAATCTGCCTCAAATCATATCTTACTGTCATGAAAGAGAAATGTCACATTAGATGATGTAGTCCATGCTATACAATGTCTGGACGATCATGGGCTCAATGCATTTGGCTTGAGATCTAAACGATGAGGGTTGGCCAAGAGAATACATAACAAAGAATGCTGCCAATAAACACAGCAACAGCACCGAATGACCTGTCGAGGATTCCTCTACAGATTTTCTATAGAAATTATGGCCACCACCACTGATTCTGCTATGACGTTTTGTATTTAAGATGCCTGATGTAAGCAGCAATGAGACCGAAGATGAGGAATGGGTAATGGGCAATGTATGCCATATTTCAGGAGGTTTGGCCCCTTCATCAGCACCTATTCAACTCATTAACCATCCATGAACTCATTGCTTAAAATAGCCAATAAATATGCCAATATAACATTTTTGGAGATACCAGTTTACATATTAAACACATTCCTGGAAGCTGGTACATCATCATCATCATCATCATCATCATAGTTGAACGTCCATTCTCCATGCTGGCATGGGTTGGATGGTTCAACTGGAGTCTGGGAAGCCAGGAGGCTGCACCAGGCCCCTATCTGATCTGGCAGTGTTTCTACAGCTGGATGCCCTTCCTATGACCAACCACTCCAAGAGTGGAGTGGGTGCTTTTACATGCCATCGGTACAAGGGACCAGAGGAACTGGCATCAACCATGATCAGATGGTACTTTTTACGTGCCACCGGCACAAAAACCAGTCAAAGTGGCACTGGCATCGGCCACATTTGGATGGTGCTTTTTAAGTGTTACCAGCACGGGGGTCACAACTACAATTTCTATTTGATTTGATTTTGATATTGCCGTTGATGTTGATGTACTTGACTCAATAGGTCTTCTCAAGCATAACATGTCACCCTATGATCCAAGGTACTTTTGAGTCGGCTGGTTATGCAACACTGGTGTTGGTTACAGCTGTGGGCTCATTTTATTTGCCAGGTCTTCTCAGTCACAGCATACCTCCAGAGGTCTTGGTCTTTTGTCATTGCTTCTGTGAGGCCCAACATTTGAAGATCATGCTTCACCACCTCACCCCATGTCTTCCTGGGTCTCCCTCTACCTCGGATTCCTTCCACTGTTTGTGATTGGCACTTCTCCACACAGCTCTCCTCGTCCATCCACAGTACATGACCATACCAACACAGTAAATATTAATGACCTGTGGGGATACAGTATTTTGTTATGCAACCATGATATCCTACAAAGTATATTAAATGTTTTTATAAGTGAATACCACGTTCAACTGTGTAGAGATCACCATAACAAGTGGCGTAATAGCACTGCTAACACAGTAGAACACCGTATTGACTTATGAAAAAGTTTGATATACTTTGTAGCATATCATGGTGGGATAACGAAATATGGTGTCCCTACTAGTCATTAATAAGGACCAAATGATCCAACAAGAGAGATTATGGTGACATTTAATCTGCAAGAAAGAGCAGCCAAATCTACCTGCTGTAATACATCCTGCCGCTTTCAGAAAAGGACACATTAGATATAACACAGTGAGACATGTAGGTCTTGTCTGAAATAACATCTGGTTATTGATTTACTCAGCCTGAGAGATAAAATGGCTGTTTGGTTTTATGGTAGTGGTTCTGTTCCCAAAGTGTTGTTCTTCTGAGTAAGATACCAAATTGTTTCACTGAACATTATCTTTGCTTCACAGTTGAAAGCTTAATGAATGACAGGTAATTCCTCAAACATGTAAACTATTCTGTTTTTTTTTTTTTTTGATGTAACTCAGGAGGGTCATTATGTCAATAAAACACACACACAGGTTCTATTTCACTTCTGCATTATTTATTTGTCTACCGGTTGAATATTTGACTAATTAATTGATTAGCTGTTCAGTCAATCAGTCAATCAGTCGATCAATCAGGTTTGTCAAAGTCATTTCATTGCCATTCCCAGCTTCATCAATGACATGCTTCCTTCACTCCAGTCATTTTCGGTCGTGTTCTTTATTCGCAACTTTCTTCAACTCAAACAGAAGTCGACTTCAGCCACAACCAACTGACTCTGCAACTATGCAAGAATTCTGCAATTATTCCTAAAGCAATTCATTCTTATCCATGTCTCAGCTATTTGCGTAATATAATCCTGGAAATGACATAAAAGCTATCAATCTCTCATTTGGAAGTCCAGAATCTTTCTGGCATAAATCTTATTAAAACTTGTAATGATTAATTAATTTCATATCTCTTGTATCCTTCTACAAATATAAGACTTTGTATATGTGCAATCAATATACCTTTCTTTCTAAACAAATGTGAACCTTCATACTAATCTCCTAACTTTTAACACCTGTAATTAAGGCCATAATTAAGTTGCCAGGGCAATGGATTAGTTCCCGCGCTGGTGGCAAGTAAAAAGCATCATTCAAGCGTGATTGTTGCCAGCATTGCCTTATTGGCACATGTGCCAGTGGCACATGTGCCAGTGGCACATGAAAAACAACATTTGAGCGTGGTCTTTGGAAATGCCACTGGACTGGCATATAAAAGCACCCACTACACTCTTGGAGTGGTTGGCGTTAGGAAGAGCATCCAGCTGTAGAAACTTTGCCAGATCAGACTGGAGTCTGGTGTGGCTTCCTGGCTTGCCAGTCCTCAGTCAAATTGTCCAACCCATGGCAGCATGGAAAGTGGACATTAAACAATGATGATGATGATGATGATGATGATGATGATGATGATGATGAAGTCTGTTTGGATTTTCCTCTAACCACACCAAAATTCTTTTTATTGCTAGAAGTCCTTCCTGGTGCTCCAGCATGGCCGCAGTCAAATGACTAATACAAGAAAAAGGGAAAAAAAGGATTTTAAATGGGAAACTATTTCTTTTAAGGTAGATTAGGGTGACTAGAGTTAAGGGTCAGAATTCTGCTGACCCTTTTTAAGCCAAAGGAATATTGGAGACCCATGGTGCATTTCATCTAGTTGGAACCCCTCTCTGTAGACTCAGCTTCCAACCATATACTCAAAGAAGAAATATTGTGGGTTGCCATGGTAACAGTGAAAAGTTAACATTCTCATAATGGCTCACTTTATTTATTAAGTATATTCATCCTCATTTGTCTACTTTTCCTATTTGAATATATTTGCATATATTTGCATATATTTACATATATTTGAATGTATTTGAAACATAACTGCAGCCTTCTTAGCTTCAACATCTCATTGTATTTTGCAATGTTCTAGTTGGAATCCCTATGGAATTAGATCCCTCTTTATGTTGCTAAATACTAAAGGTTGGCATGGCTGTGTGGTTAACAAGCTTGCTTTGTAACTCTGTGCTTTCAAGTTCAGTCCTACCATGTGGTACCTCGAGCAAGTGCCTTCCACTATAACCCTGAACTGAACAATACTTTGTGAATGGATTCGATAGGTGGAAACTGAATGGAAGCCTGTCACATGTGTGTGCATGCATGCCTTTGTGTTTGACAACCAGTGTTGAATTTTCCTATAATCACATAACTTAGCAGCCTGGCAAAAGAGATGGACAGAATAAGTACCAGATCAAAAATAAGGACAAGGATAAATTTGTTCAACTAAACCTTTCAAGGCAGAGCCCCAGCATGGCCACACTCAAAGTAAAAAAAAATAAAAGATAAAAGATATTCATTTTCTAAGATATTGTTTTCTTTTTTTAACAATTCTTTTTATTGCTGGAAGTCCTTCCTGGTGCTCCAGCATGACCGCAGTCAAATGACTAATACAAGAAAAAGGGAAAAAAAGGATTTTAAATGGGAAACTATTTCTTTTAAGGTAGATTAGGGTGACTAGAGTTAAGGGTCAGAATTCTGCTGACCCTTTTTAAGCCAAAGGAATATTGGAAACCCATGGTGCATTTCATCTAGTTGGAACCCCTCTCTGTAGACTCAGCTTCCAACCATATACTCAAAGAAGAAATATTGTGAGTTGCCATGGTAACAGTGAAAAGTTAACATTCTCATAATGGCTCACTTTATTTATTAAGTATATTCATCCTCATTTGTCTACTTTTAAATGGGAAACTATTTCTTTTAAGGTAAATTGGGGTGACTAGAGTTATCTACCTTACATTACAGCGCTGAAGTAAGAATTAAGTTGTGAAGCGTACATTCGTTAATTTCTTAGCCAATGTGCTTCATAATTGATAAAGATAATTAATTAATAACTGAAACAATAAGAAACTGTAAAATCTTAATCAATTTATTTATAATTCTGTTGCATTGCAGCTGTTCCCCTCAGGAACCGCATGGAACCACAACTGCATTCGTCAGCTAATCCTGAAACACGTGATATCACACATTGTGTACTAACCTTATTTACATTCATTTAAAAAAAAAGACGTGGAACTGTCGAATTTGTTATGATGTGGGTATACACGTCTGGTTTAAAATGGTATTATACAAATAAGGTGGCAAACTGGCAGAAATGTTAGCACGCCAGGCGAAGTGCTTAGTGGTATTTCGTCTGCCGCTACGATCTGGGTTCAAATGCCGCCAAGGTCGACTTTGCCTTTCATCCTTTCGGGGTCAATTAAATAAGTACCAGTTACGCACTGAGGTCGATATAATCGACTTAATCCGTTTGTCTGTCCTTGTTTGTCCTCTCTGTATTTAGTCCCTTGTGGGTAGTAAAGAAATAGGTATTTCGTCTGCCGCTTCGTTCTGAGTTCAAATTCCGCCGACTTCGTCTTTGCCTTTCATCCTTTTGGAGTCAATTAAATAAGTACCAGTTACACACTGGGGTCGATGTAATCGACTTAATCCGTCTGTTTGTCCTTGTCTGTGCTCTCTGTGTTTAGCCCCTTGTGGGTAGTTAAGAAATAGGTATTATACTAATAAATAGTTGGTTGTGGTTGTCTAAAAATAACCTATCTCAGAAACATATGTTAACATAGAATGCACTCGGTACTACTCAAACATTGGTACGATATTCAGTATTCACTGCTCAACTGCCAACTATTAAACCAACACACATCGAGCTAACAAAGTCAGCTACACTCCTGTTAGTTCACTTAGTTCTTATTTATCATGATCGGTCAGTCCAAGTCACGTGGGGGTGTTCAGGATTTTCTCATAACAAAATGTAAGGGAGAAATCTCTTCCCCTGTCATTCATTTTCGTGTGGTGGAATCGTTACAGGTATGGACATTTCAACAGGATATTACCTCAGTGTTCCAGTCTAGACAAATAAAGCCTTTGCTGTCCTCATCATTATCATCATCTTTTAATGCTGCTTTCCATGCTGGCATGGGTTGAATGGTTGGACTGGGGTCTGGGAAGATCGGAGGCTGCACCAGGGTCCAATCTGATTTGGCAAGGTTTCTACAGCTGGATGCCCTTCCTAATGCTAACCACTCCGATAATGTAGCAGGTGCCTTTTACATGCCACCGGCATGGGAGCCAGTCAGGTGGCACCGGCATCGACCATGTTTGAATGGTGCTTTTTATGTGCCCCTAGAATGGGAGCCAGTCAGGTGGCACTGGCGTTGACCATTCTCAAAGAACATTAGCCTGGTAGTTTTTTTGTGAGCAATCTTTGATCTTGTGCTGCCAATATGAAACCTTCAGTCTCTGCCGTCAGTCTTGAACTTCTCAGCCACCAATAGATTGTTGCTTGGTCTGCATCAACATTTCAACTTCGAAATATATACTGTCCATGCAGAGGCTTCTGGCTCCATCACTCCTCAATTTTTTTCTGCCCATTCTTTTTTGCAGTCTGCTTGATCCATTTTGCTTGTTTTGTGGCAATGGTCTCAGGTTCTTCAAATGTTTCAGGATTAATGTCAAATTACCTTGCGAATTTGCAAGCTTCCTTGACAATAGAATATGATTATTATTGTTGTTGTTGTCGTCGTTGTTGTTATTGTTGTTATCCTATTTTTTCTGGGGAGAGTCATTTTCTTTTTGTGCCTTATAATATAACACCCCTATAATATAACAGTGTGATACATTATAAGGCACGAAAAGAAAATGACTCTCCCCAGACACAACAAAATATGCTTCAACACACGAACTCATATAAAGAATCTTGCAAACCAAATCCAAAAACGAAATATTATTATTATTATGATTATTATTATTATTATTATTATTATTATTAGTATTATTATTATTATTATTATTATTATTATTATTATTATTATTATTCATCGTTTAGCATCCACTTTCCATGCTAGCATGGGTTGGACAATTATTATTATTATTATTATTATTATTATTATTATTATTATTCATCGTTTAGCATCCACTTTCCATGCTAGCATGGGTTGGACGATTATTATATTATTATTATTATTATTATTATTATTATTATTATTATTATTATTATTATTTTTTTTTTTTTGGTTATTATTTGGTGAAATTGTTTACCTACATGTTATGTTTTTTCGTTGTTTTTCTTTGCAGATATTCTAAAAGGAGACATAAAATCCATCTTGGATCTCTTGTGGCGGATGATTCTTAATTACTGCATTCACGATAACGGTGAGTGAAAATAGAACAGGAAATGTATGACGTTGTTTGAAATAATTCTTGCTTTATTCGTTGGGTATACATCCTGCTGAGATAATTCATAACGAAGAAATCAAATGTAAAAAAAAAATATATATATATTTCTAATATATATTACTCTTTCCATTTAAAATATATTTTAATATCATTGCAAACAGGAAAAAAAAAAGGAAAAAAAAAATAGAAATAGAAATAAATGCTTTTTTTGAATGAAGTTTGGTGAAAAGGAAGCTAAAATTCTTACCCTCAACCAAAAAAAGCAAAAAAAAAAAAGGAAAGAAAATGTGATTCAATAAGCTTCTAAGTTTCTTTCAGCTGCAGATTAACTCCTAAATATATTAACTAACGAATGCAGTCATTTGTTGTTGTTGTTGTAATCCTCATCATCATCATCATCATCACCATCATCATCATTGTCATCATCATCATCATCATCATCACCATCATCATCACCACCACCACCACTGCCATCATCATTGTCATGGTCGTCAGCACCAGCATCATCACCATCATTATCTCCATCATCATCATCATTACTGTCCACATCATCATCATCATCATCATAATCATCACCATCATCATTGTTCTACATCTGCTCTATCCATTCGTGTACGGTGGGGGGTGGTGTTGTTTTTCTCATCAAATGCTTCAAAGAATACCAAGGACACCATCTTGCTGGTAACCTTCACTTTTGGCCTTCTCCCAGCTGCGCAATACACTCCCCAATGCCAACTAGTTTACAAAATATACTCACAATAGCATGCTAAACCCCTAAGGGAATATCATGCCCTCAACAAGACTAAGGGCCACTCTTGACCCCTACAGTTTTTAATGTTGGTGCTGCAATAAAATGCACTCGGTGTATTTCATTGTAACAGCAGCATTAGACATTTTGGTGATGAGAGTTGGATGGATGACAGGAGGGGTATACATTATTTACATTATTTACATTATTTACATTTGATGGATATTTGTCCTCATCTTGTTTGTTGTTAACACAATGTTTCAGCTGATATACCCTCTAGTCTTTATCAGGTGTCTTGGGGAAATTTCAAATCTGAGTTCTCATTCCTAAGGCATTTTTTAATGTTATTATTATTATTATTATTTTTATTATTATTATTATTATTATTATTCAGTAGTTTTATTTTTATAGCGTGCTTTCACTTCACTACCGAGCGCAGCTCTGTGTGCCTTGGGTATGTGCTGTGATTTGTTGTGATGCTCTGATGGTTATTGTATGGAAAGTGTTCTGCGTAGGATGTGTTATTATTATTATTATTATTATTATTATTATTATTATTATTATTATTATTATTATTATTATTGTTATTATTATTATCATTATTATTATTATTATTATTATCATTATTGAGTGAGAGAGCAGTGCATGCCATCCAAGTGACACTGGGGTAAAGACACCAACATCGGTCGTCAAGCAATGGTGGAAGAACAAACACATAAATAGATGGACATTAAACAACGATGATGATGATGATCACAGGAATGGCTGTGTGGTAAGTAGCTTATATATACGACTGGCTTCTTTCAGTTTCCATCTACCAAATCCACTCACAAGGCTTTGGTCAGTCCGAGGCTGTAGCAAAAGACACTTGCCCAAAGTGTCACGCAGTGGAACTGAACCTCAAATCATGTGGTTGGGAAGCAAGCTACTTACCACACAGCCATGCCTGTGATCATCATCATCATCGTTGTTTAATGTCCACTTTCCATGCTGGCATGGGTTTGACAGTTTGGCTGAAAACTAGTAAGCTGGGGAGTTGCACCAGGTTCCAATCTGATTTGACAAGGTTCCTATGGCTGGATGCCCTTCGTAACACCAATCACTCCGAAACTGTAGTGGGTGTTTTTTATGTGCCACTGGCATGGGTGCCAATGACCTGACACTGGATATGCTAATAAGTAGTGCCTGGAGCCAGAAATTTTTGACTCAAGTCTATCAGCATAAGTGGAGCCTAGACTGGTTAGTTTGTACTGGCATCGAGTCATACTAGTTGCAATAATGAAGTCAAGCCAAATAGTGATATTTTTGAAATCATTTAATATGCACATTTCAGATCTGCTCAATATATAAAAGGAAATGCATCCATTATGTAAACCTTCCTCAGTTACTTGTGAAATGCTTTTACTGAGGAAGGTTTATGTAATAGATGCATTTCCTATCATATCAATCAAACCTGAAATGTGCATATTAAATGATTTCAGAAATATCACTATTTAATTTGTCGTCATGGTTACAACTATATGCACAAACACACACAAAAATACATGCACCAGTTTTAATGTCTGTGGCACTCAAGCCCCGTGCTAGTAGGGTGTTAAGAGCACCATCTGAGCATAAACGTTGCCAGAGCAGCTATCTGGCCTCTGTGCCAGTGGCACGTAAAAGGGCACCATTCAAGCGTGATCGTTACCAGCAATGCCAGTGGCATGTGTAAAAGATTCGAGCGAGGTCATTGCCAGTACCGCCTGACTGGCCCCTGTGCCGGTGGCACGTAAAAGCACCCACTACACTCTTGGAGTGGTTGGCATTAGGAAGGGTATCCAACTGTACAAACTCTGCCAGATCAAGAGTGGAGCCTGGGGCAGCCGTCTGGTTCGCCAGCCCTCAGTCAAATCGTCCAACCCATGCTAGCATGGAAAGCAGACGTTAAACGATGATGATGATGATGATTGCCGTGCCATTCTTCTCTAGCACAGAGCATCAACAATCAGTTCAGTCATTTGTTGTCTCTTCCATCTGACACAGCTCAAGATTTTTTTCAACATTTCCCACCAAAATTTCCTCACTCTCCCTCGGCCACAAATTCCATTCATTTTAAATCCACACTACTTCTTCATATTGCTGTCCCCTTGAAAGTGACAGCTGTATGAATCACCAGCTGTTTCCAAATAAATAAGCTCTACAACAAGTATTGAGCACACTTTTGTTATTTATAACCCCAAACACACATGTATATAATGTGTGTGTATTTAGAGGATGCATAAAATATCCAATGTGACAATGCACATACACACACTCACATGCAGGCACACACACATACGCACACACACGCATGTATGTATTCATACATAACACTGCGTGTGCATGCGTGTGCATGTGTGTGTGTGTGTATAAAAGTGTTTGTGTGTACATAAATCAACAAAACACTGCTCAGTCAGAAAGATCTTTTCATAGATTAATTAATAGAGAGATCAGGAGAGAAATGTATAAATAGATGTGTGTATGTGCATATGTGTGTGCCTCTGTGTATGTGTGTGTGTCTGTGTGTGTACATATATATATATATTGTGCATGAGTATGTGTGTGTGTATATATATATATATATATATCCATATACATATACATACATATATATATATGTATGTATTGCCATATTTCGATTTCTATAACAGAATAATTTATTCTTTTGCTTCAAGTAACATAAATTCTCAGTGAAGAGTGGTGGAGGTGGCGATGGAGGCAGTGGTGGCAGAGGTGGTGGGGTTGTGGTGGCGATGGAGAGGAAAAAACCAAGCACAAAATGTTGGAATTCAATGAATTGATGGCCTATTGATTTTAGTTTCTGTGTTTATTGCAAAGAAGAAGAAGAAGAAGAAGGAGAGAGGGAGAGAGAGAGAGAGAGAGAGAGAGAGGAGAGAGAGAGAAAAGGGGAGAGATGGAGAGAGAGGGAGGGAGAGCCATTGACGAAGTCAATTTGGTAAATGACAGCCAGCCAAAAGACTGAAAGTTCATATCCTGTCACTTTTGTGTCAATGATGAAGACATTTTATGTTCAATGGCAAAGTTTACCAAGCACTTAATAGGTACCAGGTGGTAGTATAATTAATCTCTCTATACAGCTGCCCCATGAGGTGGAGGGGGGTGGGGGACTTGGAAGAATCACATGACCTGCAAGAAATAACACCCAAATCTCCACAAATTATATTTTGTCTTTCTTGAATAAAAAAAAAGACATGTTCATCATCATCATCATCATCATCATCATCATCATCATTTAACGTCCGCTTTCCATGCCAGCATGGGTTGGACGATTTGACTGAGGTCTGGCAAACCAGACTCCAATCTTGATCTGGCAGAGTTTCTACAACTGGATGCCCTTCCTAACACCAACCACTCCATGAATGTAGTGGGTGCTTTTACGTGCCACCAACACGAGGGCCAGTTTGGTGGTACTGGCAATGGCCATGCCAAAATGGTGCTTTTTACATGCCACCTGCACAGGAGCCAGTCCAGTGGCACTGGCGACGACCTCGCTCGAATGTTTCATGTGCCACCAGCACAAGTGCTAGTAAGGCCACGCAGGTAAAGATCATGCTCGAATGGTATTTTCTCTGTGCCACCGGCACGAAGGCCAGCTTGTTGCTCTGGCAACGATCTCACTCATATGGTACTCTTAGCACTCCACTAGCAATGGATGCCAGTCACCGAGTTTGATTTCAACTTCAATTTCACTTTCTTCAACAGGTCTTGGATTATGTTGGATAATGAAATGAATTGCTGATGTATGAAATAACCAGACTGGCCATGGTTGGGATGTCTTTGGCTATAGACCTATCGGATCAGGGCTGGCCTGGGGTTAAAACAAACAGTAACATCAATGTGAATTTATAGTGAAGAGTTCGATTCCTGCCTCACATTACAATTATATTCAAATTAGGAAAGATTTAGGATCTAGTTGGTTTGGTTGCCAGCATTTCAAATATTACAGTTAATCAAAAATTTTAAAATTTGGTATAATAATGTACTTTTCCAAGCTGAATTGCTGGAGTTATTTCAATTTTTCCAGAAAAATGTTTTTAAAACGTTATAGAGGTTTAAAGTTTGATCATTTCTACCTAGTCAGGAAACAGGCTATGGAAGCTGTCATTTTGTGAATGACAGCACGTGTTGTCAACCGAAAACAAATCAAATTCTGCTCGACCCATTTCTACTCTTATTTCATTTTTTGGTATTTTCAGAAAAATTTGGTGTATATGTATTCTACACATAGGAATTCATGCGATTGTCCAAAAATAAAACAAAAGTATTTTTTGGTACATGAGTCAAGGCCTATTTGGCTGCTATTTTTAGCACATCTGACAACCACCTCAATGAGTGGAAAGTATGTGTCAATATGTGCTTTCTTGCACAAATAGTTCTCATGCTTGGCTTGTTACTATGGAAACAGGCATGAATGTGTCTGTGGCTAACAATTGACTAAAATACTCCAAATTTTCAAACTTTATTTGCTAATAACTCTTTCATCATCATCATAGTTTAACGTCCACTTTCTATGTTGGCATGGGTTGGACGGTTTAACTGAGGACTTGCAAGCCAGGAGGCTGCACCAGGTTCCAATCTGATCTGGCAAAGTTTCTACAGCTGGATGCCCTTCCTAATGCCAACCACTCCGAGAGTGTAGTGGATGCTTTTCACATACCACCAGCACAGGAGCCAGTCAGGTGGCACTGGCATCAACCACGTCTTGATGGTGCTTTTTACATGCCACCGGCACAGGAGCCAGTCTGATTTATAACAAAAATGATTTTCACGGCATTCATTAGCCTATTAAAGTAAACAGGTCACCCTGTGATAAACTTGTGTCCAGTTCAGGGGAAATGTTCTGATCTTGGTCACTTACACAGCATGAAAACTAAGTTAACAAGCCCCTGAGGTCCTGAGCCTTGAGGCACTGGTGTCTTTGAGTTCATTTATATATATACATTTATACAAAATATGGGGGTTTATTTCATAAGTAATATAAATGATTAGGTACGCTAAGTGCTGTAACGGATTACCAGGGCTCCAAGGTTATAGCCGAGACAGTAGTTATGGAGCCATTGCAGATTTCCGATATAGCAGATATATAATTGTTAAAGGAGGACAACAAACGTTAAGGCAAAGCAAACATCTCAAGTCATAAACATTATTATTATTGGAAAAAATTTAATAATAATATTGCATACAACTTTGAGATGCTTGTCTTACATTAATGCTTGTTGTCCTCTTTAACAATTTATATATATATATATATATATATATATATATATATATATATACACACACATATATATATACTGGAGTAAACACATAAATGTGAAACAAGGTGGAAAAAAGAGTACTCAAATACCAGTGGTAGAGTAATATGCTTTATTTAAAAGCAGCAGAAAATTCAACAAAACCTGTTACTCAGTTTCACGTTCTCGTTCGTTGGACAGTTTTTGCTAGAAAAAACTGTCCGACAAACAGGAACGTGAAACTCAGAGTAACAGGTTTTGTTGAATTTTCTGCTGCTTTTAAATAAAGTATATATATATATAATATATATATATATATATATATATATATATATATATATATATACATATACATATATATACATATATATATATATTATATATATATATATATATATATATATATATATTATATATATATATATATGTATATACACTTAACATATATGCATCGTGTATTTTCCAATAGGTTGTGATTTAGCATGGTAGAGAATACTCTCTCAACATGCAAGGTGTCAAAACACCTGAAAGTCATGGACAGGTGAAATAACTTACCTCTGATCCCATCCAGGAGTGATGGACACCAGTGCTTCACCATTTTTGTGACTTATCAACATCCTGTACCTGAACAGGATCGGAGATGAACTATTTTTATTTCTTTATTGCCCACAGGGGGCTAAACATAGAGGGGACAAACAAGGACAGACAAAGGGATTAAGTCGATTACATTGAACCCAGTGCGTAACTGGTACTTATTCAATCGACTTCGAAAGTATGAAAGGCTAAGTTGACCTCAGCGGAAATTGAACTCAGGACGTAACGGCAGAGGAAATACCACCGAGCATTTTGCCCTGTGTGTTAACCTTTCTGCCAGTTTGCTGCCTTGAACTATTTTGCCCGTCCATATGTGTGTGTGTGTGAGTGTGTGTCTTTGTGTCAGTGTTTGTCCCCCACCACTGCTTGACAACCGGGGTTGGTTTGTTTATGTCTCAGTAATTTACTCATTCAGCAAAAGAGAACTGTAGAATACATACCAGGCTTTAAAAATAAAAAAACCCACTGGAATCAATTTGTTTGACTAAAAATTCTTCAATGCAGTGCCCCAGTATGGCCACGGTCTAATGACTGAAGCCGGTAAATGAATAAAAGACAAATAAGACAAGAAACAGTGGTGGAAATCAGTATTAGAATCTTCTCGGTAGATTTGGGATCAGACATTGCTTTTGGGGTCAACAACATTGCTTCTGATAAGGATATCAAAGTTAGAATTAGGAATTAGGATTTAAATATCTTGAGAGTCTTTAAGGGCCAAAATTATATTCCTCACACCATTACTGTAAAGAATTTGGATATCTAGAACTCCAAGATATCTCTCATTGAATATACAGACAGTTCGCAAAAGAAAGCAGGGAACTTTGCTTACGATTCATCCAGCTCTGAGTGTTTTATGAAACTTTTGAAGCACTTGTCTTCGTAAGTGACAAAGGGGACAGTAAGGGACAACAAATGCACCTGTACAGTAGCTTTAGTTTTTGTCTCCTATTTACGATAGACACGCTTTCATTTATACTTATTCAGTCAGATACAAATATACACCATTCATATCCAGCACAAGTCCATAAACTCAAACAAAAGAAGAGTCTACATACATTATTTACATTTGACGGATATTTGTCCTCATCTTGTTTGTTGTTAACACAACGTTTCGGCTGATATACCCTCCAGCCTTCATCAGGTGTCTTGGGGAAATTTCGAAACTGGGTTCTCATTCCTAAGGTATTTTTTGATGTTATTATTATTAAGGTCACTGACTGAAATTGAACTCGGAATCTTGGGGTTAGTAGCCCGCACTCTTAACCTCTATGCCATATGAAGAGTCTACATATTTAAACAAATGAACCAATATATTCACCTGATTAATATTGAATTCACTCATTTTTACTTTCCAATTAATATAAGGCGGCGAGGCTGGCAGAAACATTAGCAGGCCAGGTGAAATGCTTAGCAGTATTTCGTCTACTGTTACATTCTGAGTTCAAATTCCACCAAGGTCGACTTTGCCTTTCATCCTTTCGGGGTCGATTAAATAATTACCAGTTACGCACTGGGATCGATATAATCGACTTAATTCCCTTGTCTGTCCTTGTTTGTCCCCTCTGTGTGCAATTCTTTGTGGTTAGTAAAGAAATAGGTATTTCGTCTGTCCTTACGTTCTGAGTTCAAATTCTACTGAGGTTGACTTTGCCTTTCATCCTTTCGGGGTTGCTAAACTAAGTACCAGTTGCATACTGGGGTTAAATCTAATCAACTGGCCCCCTCCCCAAAATTTCGGGCCTTGTGCCTAGATTGAAAAAGACTTTCCATTTAATATTCTAATAACACTTTATTATAATTTAAATGTACAAAGTCAGATGAAACGAGTTCAAATTCTATGGCTATTTTAAGTAAGGCGCAAAATACAATAATAATAATACAATAATAATACAATAATAATAATACAATAATAATAACAAAATACAATAATAATAATACAATAATAATAGCAAAATACAATAATAATAATAATACAATAATAATAATACAATAATAATAGCAAAATACAATAATAATAGCAAAATACAATAATAATAATACAATAATAATAACAAAATACAATATAATAATACAATAATAATAATAATAACAAAATACAATAATAATAATACAATAATAATAGCAAAATACAATAATAATAATACAATAATAATAGCAAAATACAATAATAATAATACAATAATAATAGCAAAATACAATAATAATAATACAATAATAATAGCAAAATACAATAATAATAATACAATAATAATAGCAAAATACAATAATAATAATACAATAATAATAACAAAATACAATAATAATAATACAATAATAATAGC
>NC_042999.1:8470879-8493379 GCF_006345805.1 Octopus sinensis | reverse complement strand
AGCCAGAGGGGAAGCAGATAAGAAAAAATTTGCTAATGTTCTGCGCCGTGAGGACCAAAGACTGGAGGTGTTTCGCGTTGCAAGACAGTGTGTGAGAGAGAATCGTGATGTGGTAGGAGAGAAGTGTGTTCGCATGGAAGATGGTTCACTTGCGCTAAATGAGGATGCAAAGAGAGAGGTTTGGAGATGCCACTATGAAAGTTTGCTGAATAAAGAAAATGAATGGGATAAAGAGAGTCTGCCGAATGTGACCCAACAGAGGGACCAGCTATCCGAGTTGATAGTTCCGTGGTAGCTAAGGCAATTAGAAGCATGAAGACAGGAAAAGCCCCAGGCCCATCAGGAATCACTGCAGAGATGCTCAAAATGTCTGGTAGTGTCGGCTATAGCCTAGTCACCCATATAGTAAATCAGGTGATACACAAAGGAGTCATACCCAATGACTGGTGTAGCAGCATAATACTCAACTGCTACAAAGAAAGGTGACGCCCTAGATACAAATAACTACAGAGGTATCAAGCTGTTGGATCAGGTGATGAAGGTTATGGAGAGGGTCATAGCCCAACTAATTAGAGAGAGAGTTAGTTTAGTTGAGATGCAGTTTGGGTTTGTGCCAGGGAAAAGTACTACTGATGCTATATTCCTGGTAAGGCAGCTGCAGGAGAAATACCTAGCCAAAGATAAGCCCCTGTACCTGGCTTTTGTTGACATGGAAAGCCTTCGACAGGGTCCCCCGATCCCTTATCTGGTGGGCAATGAGGAAACTAGGGATAGATGAATGGTTAGTGAGAGCTGTGCGGGCCATGTATAGGGACGCTGCTAGTAGGGTGAGGTTGGAAACGAGTACAGTGAAGAATTCCGGGTAGAGGTAGGGGTCCACCAAGGCTCAGTACTCAGCCCCCTCCTATTTATCATAGTCCTCCAGGCAATAACGGAGGAATTCAAGACAGGATGCCCTTGGGAGCTCCTCTATGCTGATGACCTTGCTCTAATTGCTGAGTCGCTATCAGAACTGGAGGAGAAGTTCAGGTGTGGAAACAAGGATTAGAATCGAAGGGCCTCAGAGTCAATCTAGCTAAAACCAAAGTCGTAATCAGTAGGAAGGTAGACAAATCACAAACGCCTTCAGGTAGATGGCCCTGCTCGATCTGTAGAAAAGGTGTAGGTAGAAACTCTATAAGATGCACCAAGTGTAAGCTATGGACACATAAGAGGTGCAGCAATGTCAAAGGAAGGCTAACTAGGAAGATGGTTTTTGTATGTGGCAGATGCTCAGGAACAATAAACACTGAAAATGCTCTGAGACCAACTTCTGTCACTTTCCAGGGAGAAAAACTAGAAATAGTTGATAGTTTCCGTTACCTAGGTGACCAAGTCAGCAGTGGGGGTGGGTGTGCTGAAAGTGTAACTGCTAGAGTAAGAATAGCTTGGGCAAAGTTCAGAGAGCTCTTACCTCTGCTGGTGACAAAAGGCCTCTCGCACAGAGTGAAAGGCAGACTGTATGATGCGTGTGTACGAACAGCCATGCTACATGGCAGTGAAACATGGGCCGTGACTGCTGAGGATATGCGTAAGCTTGCAAGAAATGAAGCCAGTATGCTCCGATGGATGTGTAATGTCAGTGTTCATAATCGACAGAGTGTAAGTACCTTGAGAGAAAAGCTGGACCTAAGAAGCATCAGTTGTGGTGTGCAAGAGAGACGATTGCGCTGGTATGGTCATGTGGCGAGAATGGATGAAGATAGTTGTGTGAAAAAGTGCCACTCCCTAGCGGTTGAGGGAACCTGTGGAAGCGGCAGACCCAGGAAACCTGGGACGAGGTGGTGAAGCACGACCTTCGAACTTTAGGTCTCACTGAGGAAATGACTAGAGACCGAGTCCTCTGGAAGTGTGCTGTGCGCGAGAAGACCCGGCAGGACAAGTGAGTCCATAACCCGTGGCCTTCTACTTGGGATGGAGCCAGCCTATGTATGCATACCTTCCCTTCTTGGGACACAAAACTCTACTTGTGAAGACCTGTTGAGGCAAGTGAGGATCAGAATCGAAATCAATCAATGGAAATTGCAGATGTGTTACCAGTGCCGGTGGCATGTCGATACTCTACTTGTGAAGACCCGTTGAGGCTAGTGAGGATCAGAATGGAAATCGATCAATGGAAATTGCAGATGTGTTACCAGTGCTGGTGGCATGTCGAAACTCTACTTGTGAAACCCGTGAGGCAAGTGAGGATCAGAATGGAAATCGATCAATGGAAATTGCAGATGTGTTACCAGTGCCGGTGGCATGTAAGAGAACCTTCCGTTTCACGACCGTTGCCAGCACCGCCCCGTTTTGTGTCCGTTGCCAGCCTCGCCTGGCCCTTGTGCCGGTGGCACATAAAAAGCACCATCCGTTCGTGGCCGTTTGCCAGCTCTGTCTGGCACCTGTGCGGGTGGCACGTAAAAAGCACCCACTACACTCACGGAGTGGTTGGCGTTAGGAAGGGCATCCAGCCGTAGAAACACTGCCAGATTTGACTGGGCCTGATGAAGCCTTCTGGCTTCACAGACGCCAGTAGAACCATCCAACCCATGCTAGCATGGAAAACGGACGCTAAACGACGATGATGATGATGATGATGACAACGTGAGATATTCAGCAACAGTACTTTGGAGTAAAGATTGTTTGCCAACATAACATGGCAATCCTGGCTTAGGATGAATGTTACTGTAATTTAACCCCAGGAGACATTGTCTTCTGTTCGAAAATATAGGGACACAGATCATGTCATATAGCCAGCTGGAGATGATGTCTCCTGGAACTAAATTACAGCAACATTCAGCCTAAACCGGGACTGCCATGTTATGTTAGCAAGCAACCTTTACTCCAATACACAAAGGAATCGACATAAGCTTAAATAATAAACCACAATAGGTGAACTGTGATATGGCAAGGGATTGCTGTATATATATATATATATATATATATATATATATATATATATATACATATATATATATATATATATGTGTGCGTGTGTGTGTATACGCATGTATGTGGGAGTGTGAATGTATATCTGTATATATATACATATATTTATACGTATAAATATCTAAAAATATATATGTATTATGTTACGTGTATGCATGTAAGCCCCTATGTGATGAGGATGCGGTTTTGTTCATATATGTATATATATATATACACATATACATGGGTGTTTGTGTGTGTGTGGATATGTATGTATGTATATGTACATACATATATGTTTGTGTGTTTATGTGCATGTATGTATACATGTTTGTGTGAGTGTGTATGTATGTAGACGTTGTCAACGGAGGAGGTTTATGTCTATGTATTGTGAGGATATGGTTGTGTATTTTTTTACGTTTTTTCTTTTTCCACCTATTAGAGTTACTTCCCTTATATTTAACCCTTTAGTGTTCAGATTATTCTATCAAACATAATGCTTATTGATTCCCATTGATTTGAATTAATCATGCATTATCTCATATCTTCAAGATCTTGATGGTGTAATTACTTAATGTAGAATAACATTGTAGGGTAGGTATGAGAGCCTGGATCTGGTCAGTTTGAACATAAAACAGATTAGCTATTTTGACCGGATATGGCCGGTTTAAATACTAAAGGGTTAACTATTCTTTTTGTTTTTTTTCATAGTGTCTGTTGCCATTAATTGCAGACGACAATGCATTGTTGCTCTTTACTCCAACATTCAAAACTCTGAGTACTATAATGACAACCATTTACTGCTTGTTCTAAATTAAAACATATATATATTCCCTTTCTGTAGAAGAGCGTAGGCTCGAAACGCAAAAGACTTTTTCTATTCCTGAGCGTTATACTAATACATCTGTTTGTTTTGTACACCACCTGTCTTCGACTTAAAATACTAATACATGTGTGTGTGTGCGTGCGTGCACGTGTGTGTGTGTGTGTATCTAACACGTGACCTCTAGATCAAACTTTATATTGCAGTGCAATGAAGAAAACGGAGATTAGAAAAAAAAATAGTCACAGAAAAGCTATGAGGTTCTGCACTTGTTAATCTGTTTCTCTCGTCCTATTTCTCTTCTTGATTGGTTCATAAACTTAATAGAAACTCTTAAGAACACTTCTCTCTCTTCCTCTCTCTCTATCCCTCCCTGTTTCTCCTCTCTCTCTCTCTCTCTCGCAGAAGATTATTATTAAATAAATACTTAATGCATCTTCCTCCTCGTTATCACGCCCACCACACAAACGGGATTTTAATAAGTCTAATCAGTTTTCCTTTGCTAATTTAAGCTACCAATTCCACTTGGGAACACCGGGCCCTTTCAACTACTCTCAACAGACCCTGAGGCACATTATCACCTCAACTCATTCTCACAAAGATAACAATTTTGGTAAAAAAAAAGAAATGGCACAAAATATTGATAGAATTGGAATTAAGAATAAGACTTCACCGTATTCCAAATCATTAATTCATACATATATATATGTGTGTGTGTGTGTATTCTTTTATTCTTTAACTTATTTCAGTCATTTGACTGCGGTCATGCTGGAGCATCGCCTTTTAGTCAAATAAATCGATCCAAGCATTTATTCTTTGTAAGCCTAGTACTTATTCTATCACGCATAGACACACCAGCATCAGTTGGGGGGGGGGGGCAAACACAAACACACAAATACACACACACACACATACACACACACGCACATACACACACACGCACATAAACACACACACACATACACACACACACACACACACGATGGGCTTCTTTCAGTTTCCATCTACCAAATCCGCTCGCAAGGTCTGAGGCTATAGTAGAAGACACTTGCCCAAGATGCCATGCAGTGGGACTGAACCTGGAACCATGTGGTTGGGAAGTAAGCTTTTTACCACACAGCCACTCCTAAGAAAATAATTATACTCAAGGAACCAATGCTAACAAGCAAATTAATTAATATATCTTCTATTTTTTTTATTTTTCGTCTTTTATTTTTTACATGTTTCACTCATTAGACTACGGCCATGCTGCAGCACTGCCCTGAGAGATTTTAGTTGACTGAATCGACCCCAGCACTTAGTTTTCTTTTCTTAAATCTGTTACTTAATCGATTGATCTCTTTTGCTGAACTGCTAAGTTATGGGGACATAAACACACCAACGCCAATTGTCAGGTTGTGGGAGGGGGACACACACACACATTCACACACATACACACATGGAAAAGTGAATGATATATGATGATAATGGTGGTGGTGGTGGTGGTGGTGGTGGTGATGATGATGATGGTGATTATGATGGTGATGATGATGATGATCGTGATATATGAAGAAAAGGGAGGTTATCCTTCCCATAAACAACATGTGCTTCTACGTGTCCATCGTACCTGCTAGAAATAGTAGTCAAGTCTCTAAAAATCACCCCACCACCACAGTATTTGTTAAAGGAGGAAAAAACGTACACATTCAATAATGAAGTTCTCTCTTGCTCCCCCTCTCCTTCTCTCTCTCTCTCTCTCTCTCTCTTTCTCTCTCTCTACATGTCTGACAAATAAAGGTATTAGGTATTTAGTAGCAATAAGGCGGCAAGCTGGCAGAAACGTTAGCACACCGGGCGAAATGAGTAGCCGTATTTCGCCTGTTGTTACGTTCTGAGTTCAAATTTCGCCGATGTCGACTTTGCCTTTCATCCTTTCGGGGTCGATAAATTAAGTACCAGCTACGCACTGGGGTCGATGTAATCGACTTAATCCGTTTGTCTGTCCTTGTTTGTCTTCTCTGTGTTTAGCCCCTTGTGAGTAGTAAAGAAATAGGTTTTTCGTCTGCCTTTACTTTCTGAGTTCAAATTCCACAGAGGTCGACTTTGCCTTTCATCCTTTCGGGGTCGATTAAATAAGTACCAGTTATGCACTGGGGTCGATATAATCGACTTAATCCGTTTGTCTGTCCTTGTTTGTCCTCTCTGTGTTTAGCCCCTTGTGGGTAGTAAAGAAATAGGCATTTAGTAGCAATCTCCTGTTCTTGTATTGCAAGTGCATATGCCTTCAAAGTCTGATGTGATGTAGTGGACTTGATTCATGTCGTTGTTACCATCATCTTCGAGTCTACCAGAAACACACCAATGTATGGCTTCTTTGTTTCGGTATGCTGAGCATTTCACCTCCAGGTCTTCTTTGAGGTGTTCTAGTCCAGCTGATGTTCTTTGTCCCTTTTTAATTTGGAGTGAATTTTGATCGGCCACCTACTTGGCAGCAAGGTTACGATGGAAAGTATGTTTTAACCATCGTTCTTTAAATCTTTAGAGGGCCTCATCATCATCATTGTTTTACCTCCACTTTCCATGCTGGCATGGGTTGGACGGTTTGACTGAGGTCTGGTGAGCCAGAGGCTGCACCAGACTCAATCTGATCTGGCAAAGTTTCTACAGCTGGATGCCCTTCCTAACACCAACAACCCCAAGAGTGTAGTGGGTGCTTTTATGTGCCGCCGGCATGAGGACCGGTGAGGCAGTTTTGGCAACGACCATGCTCAAATGGTGTTTTTTTATGTGCTACCTCCATGGGAGCCATTCCGGCGGCACTGGCAGTGACCACGCTCAAATGCTGGCTTTCATGTGCCACTGGCACATGCGCTGGTAAGGCGACGCTGGCAACAATCACGCTCGAATGGTGCTTTTTACATGCCACCAGCACAGGAGCCAATCCATGGCCCTGGTAACGATCACGGTCGCATGTGATTTTAACATTCCACTGGCACAAGTGCCAATCAGGTGGTACTGTCATCGGCCACACCAGCGATTTTGATTTGATTTCACTTGCTTTAATAGGTCTTCACAAGCAAAGGTTATTGTCCAATGGATGAGGGGTACTCATAAGTGGACCGGTTATACCCCACATTCGGATGTGCTTTTAACATTCCACTGGCATGAGTGCCAATCAGGCGATGCTGTCATTGGCCATGTCAGCGATTTTAGTTGAATATAGTCCCTTATATGATCAGTTGTGGAGTATGAATTAAGGATTTGTATTCTCTCCCCAAGATCCTAAGTTCAGCTGTACTTTGCTCAGTATGTATCTTGTTGCCTCAGTGATGATGGGTATAGAACTGAAAGTGTATCTTGGGGACTGGATTTGCAAACTCTTTAATTGGTGTCCAGAGGGCAGCTGATTTTCACAGCAGAACATACCTTTTGCTTGTGATCTCACACAGCCAGTTGTGTTTTAACCTGATGACTTATGTATGTATGTATGTATGTATGTATGCATGTCTCATCTATTTTTTAATTATTATCAATCTTCCACTGAGGAGGAAGCTGGTTTCCAACAAAGATACAAGGCTCCAGCTTTGGGATGTAGTTTACACAGACAAATTCACATTTGGAACTTGAGAAAAGTCTTGCATATTTTTACTGTTCCACTCACAGATTGCACTTGTAATGAACGAATCAGCCGGTCAATTTCTCTTTCTGAAAATCCTTGTTTATCCAGATTCTCCTTTTAGCATCTACTAAGAAAACCTAGTGCTCCAAATATTATTGGTATGAATATGAATTCATAGTCTAGATTTAGAAGCTGGAGGTTTCGAAGCAGTTGTCCATAGATATTCTCTTTTCCTTTGATTTTCAAAGAGATATTTATATCTGCAGGGCAACCGACCTCTATGATAGTACATACTTTTGTCCCTCTGACTCAAACAACAACATCCAGTCTGTTATGTTTACATTTTAAGGACACTTTGATGGGAATATTCCACCAGTATTCCTTGAGTTGGTGTTTATGAACGTATTCCATAACAGGGATTTTCTAAGTTTATTTTAGGACAGACATTTTTTGTGGATGGCATTGTAAATTGTTTTAGCGACAACATCGTGCTGCATAGGGCGGTGGTATTGTGACAACATTTTAGGACAGCTGCTAATTACAAGTCTGTCTGTCTGTCTGTATGTCTGTCTGTCTGTCTGTCTGTCTGTCTGTATGTATGTATGTATGTATGTATGTATGTATGTATGTATGTATGTAATGTTTTGTTGAATAAGCTCACGGCATGTGAAGTATGCTAATTTGCCTGAAATTCCTTGTACTTTCAGGGACAGAACACTTTTGCAATGTGTACCCCAGTTCATGGGGTTGCGTTAAATACAGATCTGATGTCCTGGAGTCATTTTAAAGTGTTATGCTAACCTAAAAATGGCAACACAAGAGGCCATTCCAAAATCCAAAATCCAAGAGAATGCTGCCACTGTTTTGATTCAAAGAATCAACCAGGATTCAAGTTGATGGTAGTGTTAATAAAGTTTTCAGATTGTAGCAAGTTCTTACGAGGACAAAAATCTTTTAGAAAGATTACAGATTAAGTTTACATTTCCTATTCCAAAAATGTCTAGTCTGAGAAAATATTTCCATTTGATCTTCTTCCCCCTGGGACTTCGAGGAAATTTATCCATTGAGGAATTCTTGTCAGTCAGTCTTTTTTTATGGTTTTGTTTTTAGTTCCTATAAATATTTAATTCAGATTCAGTAAGAAGGCAAACGGCATGATCCTATTTGTGTGGGGGTGGGATGTTTGGGTGGTGGTTGGGTGTTTGCATGTGTTTGCGTCAATGTGTGAATGTATGTATATATGAGTATGTATGAATTTATGTATGTGCATGTCTGGGTGTTCATGCATGTGTCTGTATGTATGAATGTACGTATGTATATATATGTGCATATATATGCATGTGTGTGTGTGCATGTGTGTATGTGTGTGTGTGTAAGGACTGCTGTTATTTTTGATAAGGATCTTGAGGTATCTAACACATTTTAGACAAGAAATATATATATATATATGCCACACATTTTAATCGTATTTCTAAGATATTTTGAGATTCTAAATACAACCAATGCTATTTTCACTCACATACCTTTGCAGTGCATCTGCTTTGAAAGAATTTTTTCGTAGTTTTTCCCAATGGCTTAGATTTTTAATTTCAGCACAGTTTTAATTTTGAACATGGTTCCCCCGAGTTACAACGATCATCGAAAATGGAATTACAATATTTGATTTTATTGAAAACTGGAATACACGTCTTTATATCTTCAGTTCTTTCTTTGAATGGTAAAAGATCAGAGAATATTTTGAGCAGCAACAGTTGGATATATGGCTTCGTCCAGAGAATCTTAATGCTTTTGTTGCCATATTTTTGCTGAAATACTCTGCATTTGTTTCCATTAATTTTGAAAATAAGGAAGAATTTAGCAAAATAGCTGTCCACAGAGATCAACTTTACCTTTCAAACTTTTAAGGTTGATAAAATAAGTACCAGTTGTGTACTGGGGTCGATGTAATTGATTCCCCCTCCCCACGAAATTTTGTGCCAAAGAAACGATTATAAACGCTGTTGTTATTTATATTATTTACATTTGACAGATATTTGTCCTCATCTTGTTTGTCGTTAACACAGCATTTTGGTTGATGTACCCTCCAGCCTTCATCAGGTGTCTTGGGGAACCTGGGTTCTCATTCCTAAGGTATTTCTTGACAAATATAATAATAATAATAATGATGATAATAATAATAATAACAATATGACATAAATATAAGACACAAAGGAATGAAGAATCAGATGAACAGTAATAGCCCGCCACGAGGCTTAATTGAAAGACTGCCATCTGACCAAAGTACGCAAAGGCCTGAAGATACAAGAAATTCTATTGTACCTGTTAAAGATAGCCAGAAAACGAAAAAACAACAGTAACTGAAGATCTCGCATTTGCTGAAGAACACAGAGATTCTATGGCAGAAATAAGGCAGAAAATCCTGAATACGCTTGAAGTTGTAAGACATACAAGTATGAATGATAGAGAACCGCTTCATAAACTCTCAAATACAAACCAAAATAAAAAACAAATCCAAATTGGCAACTATGTAACAAATGAAATAATACGAGAATTAAAACCTGATTTTACTGAGTTAAATGAAATTATTTACGCTTCTACTAGGGCAATTGGAACCAGCTGTATGCCCCCGAAAAAACAAAGAAAACAAAACCTGGGAAGAAATCAAACCTGGAGAAGTAAAATTGAAAAAGAGATTGAATTTATGAGAGGGGAAATATCAATATTAAATGAACTAATATGTGGAAATGATGTAAGATCCAGAACAGGAAGAAAGATGAAGAGAAAATTTGGATCCTCACCAAGAGAAGAACTGATAACAATAAAAGAAACGCTGAAACAAAAAGTCCAAGCAAAAGCCCAAAGAATACGAAGATTTGAGAAGAGAAACAAGTTTTACAAGCAAATAAGCTGTTCACATCCAATGCCAAAAAATTCTACAGAGAAATAGGGAAGGAGAAAGTAACTGTTAAAGACCCCCCTCCCATGGAAGAAGTTCAAAACTTTTGGAAAAGGATTTGGAGTGACAAGAAGACGTACAACATAAATGCAGACTGGATTATACAAACTGAAGGATCCTACCAAAATTTACAACAACAAGCATGGGAAGACATCACAATAGCAGACCTAAGAAAGGCACTCATGAAGGCCCATAATTGGAAATCCCCCGGTAAAGATAGGGTGCCGATTTCTGGCTCGCATCGCTCCCGTGCGCACACGGTAAGCTAGTTCAGCTGCTCAATGGAATTATGAGAGACCCAAAGAAAACACCTGAATGGTTAGCAAGTGGCATTACTTACCTACTCCCAAAGAATAACGAAACCAACCTTCCAAAAACTATCGGCCTATAACCTGTCTATCCACCACGTATAAAATCCTAACATCTATCCTGGCGGAGAAAACATATGCATTCATGGAGAAGAACGATATTTTCCCCATTGAACAAAAGGGGTGCCGCCGAGGCTCTTACGGATGCAAAGATCAACTGCTAATCAATCGTATGATCCTTGAGAACTGTCACAACAAGCGCAGAAATCTCAGCACCGCATGGATTGACTATAAAAAGGCCTTCGACAGTATACCGCATCCATGGATCTTGAGATCGCTGGACATCTTCAAAATTTCCCCTGTGATTTCAAACTTCCTGAAGCACAATATGTCGTTGTGGAATACGAATCTCCAATTATACCACTCTAATGGAGTACTTGCCTCAGAAAAATAAACATCAACTGTGGAATTTTTCAAGGTGACTCACTTTCACCTTTAATATTCTGCATAGCCCTAATACCCCTTACAAGTGAATTAAACAGAACAGGGTATGGGTATAAAATTGCCAATAAAAAATTAAGCCATCTATTTTATATGGATGACTTAAAACTTTATGGTAAAGACAATAATGAACTTGAAGGCTTATTGCGCACCGTGAAAGCATTCAGCGATGACATCGGGATGGAGTTTGGACTTGAGAAGTGTGCCAAGGCCACTTTCCAGAAAGGGAAGTGAAGACCACAAATTCAGTCGTGTTAGATGTTGACACAGTCATAAGAGAGCTTGAGCAAGAACAAACATACAAATATTTAGGGATAAATGAAGGCTCTGGTATTCAGCATGCAAGCATGAAAGAGAAAATCAGGAAGGAATGTATAGGAGAGTTGGTGCAGTCCTGAAATCTGAACTAAATGCACGTAACAAGGTGTTAGCTATAAATTCCCTAGCAGTTCCAGTTGTTACTTATAGCTACAATGTGTTGAACTGGAATATGAGTGAAGTAAAGAATATAGATAGAAAAATACGCAAGCTGCTGAGTTGTAATAGGATGCACCACCCAAAGGCAGACGTAGATCGCCTTTACCTTCCCAGAGCCCAAGGAGGTCGAGGCCTGATCCAATTTGAACTAGCTTACAAAACAACCACAATTGGACTGGCCAAATATCTCGAAATATCGAATGACAGGATGCTAAAGCTCGTGGAAAATCACGAGAGACGAAAGAAGCTTCATTCTATCATCAAGGAAAGCAAAAAATTTGCTATTGATCTCGTGCAGGATACCCAAACTGAACAATCCGAGGGAAGTACGGCAACTATTGTTGCAAAGAAGGTGAAAATGATGGCAATGAAAAAAGCGCACGAGCAATTGGCTGATAGGTGGGAGGAGAAACCTCTGCACGGCAAATATGTGACTCGCAGCAAACAAGCTGATGTTGACCAGAAGCAAACCCATCAGTGGCTGCGGAGATCAGGGCTAAAAGCAGAGAGCGAAGGTTTCATCCTGGCTGCTCAAGACCAAAGCCTATCAACCCGGAACTACCAGGCCAATGTGATGAAAAATGGAGCAGACCCAAAATGCCGATTCTGCAACGACATGATTGAAACAGTGGACCACCTAATCTCTGGATGTAATTTCTTAGCACCAGTGGAGTATAAATTAAGACATGACAGAGTTGGCCAATATCTCCACTGGCTAATAAGTCGGCATTACAATATCAAAACTGCCGACACAATGGTATAATCACCACCCTGAGGCTGTAACTGAAGGAGAAAATGTAACCATTCTGTGGGACTTTCCAGTACATACAGACCGAACCATCAAGGCAATAAACCAGATATTGTTGTGAAAGACCCAAACAATAAAGTTTGCTTATTGATCGACATGAGCATCCCCTGTGATCATAATATCTCAGCGAAAGAGTTTGACAAGGTCAGAAAATATAAAGACCCACTCATTGAAATTGAGAAAATGTGGCATCTCAAGGCGGTTACAATACCAGTGATCGTAGGAGCACTAGGAATGATCAAGAAGGGAACCGAAAATTATATGAGAATAATCCCTGGCTTACCATCCCTGCAAGAAGTGCAAAAGATTGTCTTAACTGGTACATCACACGTATTGAGAAGAGCATTGTCGATGTGAGAACTGTTGCTGCTCATGTATTTAAATTTAACTTAAAAAAAAAAAAAAAAAAAAATTAACGAACTACTGAGTTTGGTTTAATGGCCTACCAATATACCTATGAGTTTCTTTGCCCTAGGAGTCGGGAAGACACTCGGCAAGAAATGGAAGAAAATTTGAAAGAAGAAAAAAAAGTAATAATAATAATAATAATAATAATAATAATAATAATAATCATCATCATCATCATCATCGTTTAGCGTCCATTTTCCATGCTAGCATGGGTTGGACGGTTCTACTGGGGTCTGTGAAGCTAGAAGGCTTCATCAGTTCCAGTCAAATCTGGCAGTGTTTCTACAGCTGGATGCCCTTCCTAATGCCAACCACTCCGTGAGTGTAGTGGGTGCTTTTTACATGCCACCCGCACAGGTGCCAGACAGAGCTGGCAAACGGCCACGAACGGATGGTGCTTTTTATGTGCCACCGGCACAAGGGCCAGGGCGAGGCTGGCAACGGACACGAAACGGGGCGGTGCTGGCAACGGTCGCGAAACGGAAGGTTCTCTTACATGCCACCGGCACTGGTAACACATCTGCAATTTCCATTGATCGATTTCGATTCTGATCCTCACTTGCCTCAACGGGTCTTCACAAGTAGAGTTTCGACATGGCACTGGTACCACATCTGCAATTTCCATTGATCGATTTCGATTCTGATCCTCACTTGCCTCAACGGGTCTTCACAAGTAGAGTTTCGACATGCCACCGGCACTGGTAACACATCTGCAATTTCCATTGATCGATTTCGATTCTGATCCTCACTTGCCTCAACAGGTCTTCACAAGTAGAGTTTTGTGTCCCAAGAAGGGAAGGTATGCATACGTAGGCTGGCTCCATCCCATGTAGAAGGCCACGGGTTATGGACTCACTTGTCCTGCTGGGTCTTCTCACGCACAGCATACTTCCAGAGGTCTCGGTCTCTAGTCATTTCCTCAGTGAGACCTAAAGTTCGAAGGTCGTACTTCACCACCTCGTCCCAGGTTTTCCTGGGTCTGCCTCTTCCACAGGTTTCCTCAACCGCTAGGGTGTGGCACTTTTTCACACAACTATCTTCATCCATTCTCGCCACATGACCATACCAGCGCAAACGTCTCTCTTGCACACCACAACTGATGCTTCTTAGGTCCAGCTTTTCTCTCAAGGTACTTACACTCTGCCGAGTATGAGTACTGACATTACACATCCATCGGAGCATACTGGCTTCATTTCTTGCAAGCTTACGCATATCCTCAGCAGTCACGGCCCATGTTTCACTGCCATGTAGCATGGCTGTTCGTACACACGCATCATACAGTCTGCCTTTCACTCTGTGCAAGAGGCCTTTTGTCACCAGCAGAGGTAAGAGCTCTCTGAACTTTGCCCAAGCTATTCTTACTCTAGCAGTTACACTTTCAGCACATCCGCCCCCGCTGCTGACTTGGTCACCTAGGTAACGGAAACTATCAACTATTTCTAGTTTTTCTCCCTGGAAAGTGACGGAAGTTGGTCTCAGAGCATTTTCAGTGTTTATTGTTCCTGAGCATCTGCCACATACAAAAACCATCTTCCTAGTTAGCCTTCCTTTGACATTGCTGCACCTCTTATGTGTCCATAGCTTACACTTGGTGCATCTTATAGAGTTTCTACCTACACCTTTTCTACAGATTGAGCAGGGCCATCTACCTGAAGGCGTTTGTGATTTGTCTACCTTCCTACTGATTACGACTTTGGTTTTAGCTAGATTGACTCTGAGGCCCTTTGATTCCAATCCTTGTTTCCATACCTGAAACTTCTCCTCCAGTTCTGATAGCGACTCAGCAATTAGAGCAAGGTCATCAGCATAGAGGAGCTCCCAAGGGCATCCTGTCTTGAATTCCTCCGTTATTGCCTGGAGGACTATGATAAATAGGAGGGGGCTGAGTACTGAGCCTTGGTGGACCCCTACCTCTACACGGAATTCTTCACTGTACTCGTTTCCAACCCTCACCCTACTAGCAGCGTCCCTATACATGGCCCGCACAGCTCTCACTAACCATTATTCTATCCCTAGTTTCCTGATTGCCCACCAGATAAGGGATCAGGGGACCCTGTCGAAGGCTTTCTCCATGTCAACAAAAGCCAGGTACAGGGGCTTATCTTTGGCTAGGTATTTCTCCTGCAGCTGCCTTACCAGGAATATAGCATCAGTAGTACTTTTCCCTGGCACAAACCCAAACTGCATCTCATCTAAACTAACTCTCTCTCTAATTAGTTGGGCTATGACCCTCTCCGTAACCTTCATCACCTGATCCAACAGCTTGATACCTCTGTAGTTATTTGTATCTAGGGCGTCACCTTTACCTTTGTAGCAGTTGACTATTATGCTGCTACACCAGTCATTGGGTATGACTCCTTTGTGTATCACCTGATTAACTATACGGGTGACTAGGCTATAGCCGACACTACCAGATATTTTGAGCATCTCTGCAGTGATTCCTGATGGGCCTGGGGCTTTCCCTGTCTTCATGCTTCTAATTGCCTTAGCTACCACGGAACTATCAACTCGGATAGCTGGTCCCTCTGTTGGGTCAACATTCGGCAGACTCTCTTTATCCCATTCATTTTCTTTATTCAGCAACCTTTCATAGTGGCATCTCCAAACCTCTCTCTTTGCATCCTCATTTAGCGCAAGTGAACCATCTTCCATGCGAACACACTTCTCTCCTACCACATCACGATTCTCTCTCACACACTGTCTTGCAATGCGAAACACCTCCAGTCTTTGGTCCTGACGGATTTGCAGAACATTGGCAAATTTTTTCTTATCTGCTTCCCCTCTCGCTAAATAAACCTGTCTCCTAGCTTCTCTTTTGGCAGTCTGATACAATTCCCTGCTACCCCCATTTTTCCAGACCTTCCAAGCCTGTCTCTTTTCTCTAATAGCCCTGTCTACAATATTGTTCCACCACCACGTTATTCTAGGTCGAGAGGGGACTTTGCACCAGCCACAGATCTGGTCAGTGGCTCTCAGCAGGTTGTCCCTTAGAAACGTCCAGCTGTCTTCTACCCCCTGTGATGCTCTATCCCCTTCTACTTCGTCAGAGGCTTCAAGTAATATGTCCCTAAATCTCTGTCCATTTGCAGGATCTTTAAGCTTCCAGATCCTTCTTCTCCATATTGGTCGTCTTCTGGTTGTCCTCCTAGTCCTGATCCTAAAGTCACTAACTACCAGTCTATGTTGTGGGGTACATTCTTCACCTGGGAAGGTTTTGGCATTTATAAGCAGCCATCTCTCCCTTTGCCTTGCAAGGATGTAGTCAATTTGGCTGGTATGTTGGCCCGATCGGTAAGTGACTAGGTGGCTGGTAGGTTTCCTGAAGTTAGTGTTGCAAATCATAAGATTATTTGCATCGCAGAACTCCAGCAGCCTGGTTCCCTCCTCGTTGCGGGAGCCATAGCCATAGCCTCCATGTACGCCATGGAAGCCCCCAGCATGTCGTCCAATGTGACCATTGAAGTCACCAGCCACAAAGATAATAATGATAACAATAATAATAATAATAATAATAATAATAATAATAATAATAATAACAATAATAATAATGATGATAATAATAATAATAATAATAATAATAATAATAATAATAATAATAATAAAGCTCAGAAAATATAAAGACCTACTCATTGAAATTGAGAAAATGTGGCATCTCAAGGCGGTTACAATACCAGTGATCGTAGGAGCACTAGGAATGATCAAGAAGGGAACCGAAAATTATATGAGAATGATCCCTGGCTTACCATCCCTGCAAGAAGTGCAAAAGATTGTCTTAACTGGTACATCACACGTATTGAGAAGAGCATTGTCGATGTGAGAACTGTTGCTGCTCATGTATTTTAATCTAACTTTAAAAAAAAAAAAAAAAAAAAAAGAAAATGAACGAACTTCTGAGTTTGGTCTAATGGCCTACCAATATACACTATGAGTTTCTTTGCCCTAGGAGTCGGGAAGACACTCGGCAAGAAATGGAAGAAAATTTGAAAGAAGAAAAAAAAAAATGTAATAATAATAATAATAATAATAATAATAATAATAATAATAATAATAATGATAACATTGAAAAATAGCTTAGGAATGAGAACCCACGTTTGAAATTTCCCCAAGACACGTGATGAAGGCTGGAGGGTATATCAGCCGAAACGTTGTGTTAACAACAAACAAGATGAGGACAAATATCTGTCAGATTGTGTCGTATAGCTAGCTGGAGATGATGTCTCCTAGGGCTAAATTACAAGAACATTCGTCCTAAACCAGGACTGCCATGTAATGTTGGCAAACAATCTTTATTCCAAAGTACTGTTGCTGAATATCTCTCATTGTGAGATTTAAAAATTGTAATTTTCTAATGCAGTCTAATGTCAGAAAATTCCAGGCTTTGCTCTACCAGCACATGAAGATGAATAAAACACAGACAGGCTACATTGGTCCAGGAAGGATTGCAATCCCTGAATCAACATCAGTGCCTGACTTGGGCATTGACACGAGTAATGATGCATTTTTCCATATTACTAAATAGCCAATAAAATGCTGGCGGCTGTCTGACTGGATCCTTAGAACTTTCAGAACGAGAGAACAGGAAACCATGATGGCCCTGTGGAGGACATGTGTTCTTGGCCACTTAGACTACTACTCCCAAATATAGTCACCACACAGTGTAAGATTAATGGTAGGACTTGAAGCAATCTAGTAAAGCTACATGAAAATTGTCTACATGCGATAAGTCAGCTACTGGGAAAGATTGGGAAAGTTAAGACTCTACTCCTTAGAACAAAGACAAAAAAGATAAGCGGTGATATTCATCTGGAAAATTCTGGAAGGACTTGTTACCAAATTCTGGCATTGAAGGTTACACAAACACCAGAACAGTGCTACACTGCATAGCGTCAAGGATCCCAATATTGCTATCCCGATAGGGACCAAATACTATAACAGCTTGGATTTCAAGGGCCCCACAGTTCTTCAATCATCACCATCATCATCACCATCATCATCATCATCATCATTATCATCATCATCATCATCATCATCATCATTTAACGTCTGTTGTTCATGCTGGTATGGGCTGGACGGTTTGACCAGAGCTGGCAAGCTGGTGGGGGTTGCACCAGACTCCAATCTGATTTGGCATGACTTCTATTGCTGGGATGCCCTTCCTAACATTCCAACTACTTTTACATGGCGCTGCACCAGCGTTTGTACATGGCACCACATGAGCACTTTCATGTGGGACTGCCATGTGTGCTTTTCACTACTAGAGGGACCAGTCTTATCACTTCTACTGCTGAGTGTGTGTCTTCTCGAGGACAGCAAGACATCTCAGGTATTTCAGTCCTTTGTCCCCAAAAAGCCTGAGAGACCTACATGGGGGTTTGTGGAGATGTCTTCAAAACAGAACTGGATCTCCTCCTGTCAAGAGTTTCAGATGAACCTACCTTGTGGCACGAAATGCGTATGAGGGTAGCAAGTTCAAACTCCCTCAGTTACCCTATTCCACATATCAGAGGAGTTTTTCAAGTAATAAAAGTGCAGCAAAGCTAAGGGCAGTGCCCCAGCGTGGCCACAGCTCTTGAGCTGAAACTGATAAAAGAATAAAAGAATAACTTCATGTTTATCAAAATGTTGCTTCGAGCATAAATTAAAATGAGATCTTAATGAAAGATTTACATTCAATCACTTTAAACGAAGAGGTTCGTCATGAAACCAGGGAAGGGTGGGGGGGGGGCTCAGATGGATTGCAATCAAAAGTGTTAATGACATTCTGTGATAAAACTACCATTACTTAGTGATATAAAGGACCACAACTAAATGTAAATAAGTTCTTAACGAGCCAAGATGATGGCATAATTCCTGTTTATCTCTCTGTGACATTTCACTAAAATTTCTTGGTTAAATGTTTGCACGCCACAACTTTCCGTTTAATTTGACTAGTCAGTACGGTTAATCAACCATTGAAATCTACATTTGTTAATTAAAAGCGTCAACCAATTGACTCTATTTAATATTTAATGTGTGATATTTAAAAACATTTTAATTAATTAATTAGCTAATGGTTATTCAATTTAAGATGTTTATTATCAATATTTCGGTTTTGCAAAGCAACCGAACTATAGACAATAATCTCTCCATGAGATAACTTCAGTTCTAGATTAAATGGAAGTATAAATTAGCTACATGCACACTTAATGTAACCAAGGTAGACTTGGCTGCTGAGCAAATTATCATGTGTTTTGGAAGCATGCTGTGACCATTGTGCACTGCACTCAGCAGAGGATAGGATACAAGTGAAGATGGTAGCATGTTATAAGTTCCTCTTTCATGACTGAAGTCCACCCCGGCATCAAAGAAAAGTAATGTGCCATAAAGATTATGTTCTAAATCATTTTCTTTTTTGGGGAAACTCATCATCATCATCATCATCATCGTTTAGCGTCCGTTTTCCATGCTAGCATGGGTTGGACGGGTCAACTGGGGTCTGTGAAGCTGGAAGGCTTCGTCAGGCCCAGTCAGATCTGGCAGTGTTTCTACGGCTGGATGCCCTTCCTAACGCCAACCACTCCGCGAGTGTAGTGGGTGTTTTTTACGTGCCACCTGCACTGGTGCCAGACAGAGCTGGCGAACGGCCACGAATGGATGGTGCTTTTACGTGTCACCGGCACGGGGCCAGGCGATGCTGGCAACGGACACGAACGGATGGTGCTTTTACGTGCCACCGACACGAGGCCAGACAGAGCTGGCAACCGGCCACGAACGGACGGTGCTTTTACGTGTCACCGGCACGGGGGCCAGCCGAGGCTGGCAACGGACGCGAATGGATGGTGCTTTTACGTGCCACCGACACGGTTGCCAGACAGAGCTGGCAAACGGCCACGAGCGGACGGTGCTTTTACGTGTCACCGGCACGGGGGCCAGCCGAGGCTGGCAACGGACACGGACGGATGGTGCTTTTACGTGCCACCGACACGGGGCCAGACAGAGCTGGCAAACGGCCACGAACGGATGGTGCTTTTACGTGCCACTGACACGGGGCCAGACAGAGCTGGCCAACGGCCACGAACGGACGGTGCTTTTACATGTCACCGGCACGGGGCCAGGCGAGGCTGGCAAACGGCCATGAGTGAATGGTGCTTTTACGTATCTTAATAATGATGTGTGTATATGTTTGGATATGTATATATATACTCTTTTACTCTTTTACTTGTTTCAGTCATTTGACTGTGGCCATGCTGGAGCACCGCCTTTAGTCGATCAAATCGACCCCAGGACTTATTCTTTGTAAGCCTAGTACTTATTCTATTGGTCCCTTTTGCTGAACTGCTAAGTTACGGGAATGTGAACACACCAGCATCGGTTGTCAAGCGATTTTGGAGGGACAAACACAGACACACAAACACACACACATGTATATATACATATACACGACAGGCTTCTTTCAGTTTCATCTACCAAATCCACTCACAAGGCTTTGGTTAGCCTGAGGCTATAGAAGACACTTGCCCAAAGTGCCACGCAGTGGGACTGAACCCAAAACCATGTGGCTGGTAAGCAAGCTACTTACCACACAGCCACTCCTGTGCCTATATATATGTGTGTATGTGTGTGTGTTTGTGTGTTTACGCATATAAAAGCGCCAATGCAGTACCAAGTAAGAGCATCCAAAGACACTCTGTAAAGGGGTTGGTGATAGGAAGAGCATCCCAGCCATAGAAACCATGTCAAATCAGACTGGAGTCTGGTGCAGCCCCCATCAGCTTGTCAGCTCTGGTCAAACCGTCCGACCCATTCCCCAGCATGGACAACGGACATTCAATGATGATGTTGATGAGTGATGATGAGTGATGATGATACATACACACACACATGCACACATCATCATCATCATTAAACATCTGGTCTGTCCTCCATACTGACATCGACTGAACAGTTTGACGGGAGCTGGCAACCAAGAAGACTGCACCAAACTCTACTGTTTGTTTTGGTATGGTTTTTATGGCTGGATGTTATTCCTAACACTAATCGCCTTACATTTACACACACACACACACATGCACACATAATGTAACCAAGGTAGACTTGGCTGCTGAGCAAATTATCCTGTGTTTGGAAGCATGCTGTGACCATTGTGCACTGCACTCAGCAGAGGATAGGATACAAGTGAAGATGGTACCATGCGATAAGTTCTTCTTTCATGACTCAAGTCCACCACAGCATCAAAGAAAAGTAATGTGCAATAAAAATAATACTCTAAATCGTGTGTGTATAATGGAGAAATTGTACAAAATATATAAATGGATGTTGAGTAAAGCACCGGGGCACAGTTTTGATTACCTGTTGTTATCCATAGATTTACTGCAGGGACCTCATAGTGGTGGTTGGGGTAACTTCTGTAGTGGTGGTTGAGTTGACTTATGTATCGCTATATGTCCATCAAATTTGAGAATAAGTAAAGCCTATTCACATTCATCTCCTATTTTATCAATTGGCACCCATGCCAGTGGAACGTTAAAAGCACCATTTGAGCACACATGATTGTTATCGGGGCCGTTGACTTGCTCCTGTGCTGGTGGTACGTAAAAAAGCACCATTTGAGTGTGGTCGTTGCCAGGGCCGTTGACTGGCTCCAGTGCAGGTGGTACATAAAAAGTACCACTCGAGCGTAGCCAATGCCAGTACTGCCTGACTGGCCCTAGTGTCGATGGCACATAAAATCACCCACGACACTCTCGGAGTGGTTGATGTTAGGAAGGGCATCAAGCTGTAGAAACCTTGCCAAATCAGATTGGAGCCTGGTACAGACTCCTGGCTCACCAGTTCTCAGTTAAACCGTCCAACCTTTGCCAGCATGGAAAGCGGACGTTAAACAATGATGATGATGATGATGATGATGATGTGTATATTCTTTTATTCTTTATACATGATAACGACGGTGATGACAAGACAGATGCAGTGTTTTGTGATGATGGGTGGATGGGAGTGGGAAATAAAAATGCAGGGATCTTCTCTGAAAAGATTTCACATTAAATATTAATACACTTTTCTCTTCCATTCTTTTGTCTGTCTTTTGTTGTTGTTGTTGTTTCCATTAGGGTTGACCGACAACTTATTGTGAACATCAAGCTTGGTTACAAGATGGTAAGGCACCAGTAGAGTGCCAACCAAACTGATTGACACAGCCTAATATAGCAATGAGGTTCAGGCTTGTTACTCAAGCCATGTCTTATTCAGGAGAATAACTTTGAGGCTTATTTGTGCAGAATTTACAACTTTTGCATTAAAAATATTTATCAAGAAAAATTATCATAATTGACTTTCCTTCTGTCATAAAATATTTTAGTTCTGGATGCAGTTTTCTCCAGCATCATTTCATTCTTTTCAAAACCCTAACAAAGGAATCTTCTTTTACTATTTTATAGCAATTAAGTATCTCATTACTGGCTTCATTAATGCAAGAAAGATGTGTTTTATAGCTAACGATTCTTTCTGTTGTAGCTACAACCTAAAGAATTCTATATACCGTTCTCAAAAATAGCATTGGTGGTTGTCAATTCAGTTCTCATCATGATGTTCATAGCAGATGCCTGCTTGGTAAATTCATGTTAAGGATGAATATCCACACGATTTTGAATAAAAAATTTTTCTCTGCTGAACATTATCGGAAGACTAACCATTTAT
>NC_042999.1:8450879-8465879 GCF_006345805.1 Octopus sinensis | reverse complement strand
AAATTTAATGTTTATTTATCGGTGTTGTTGTGAATTAAAATAATAATAATAATAATAATAATAATAATAATAATAATAAATACTCTCTATGTAATCCCAAGGTTTAAAACAAACTTTTTATTTTTAAATTTATGTATTAGACATTCACTAGTACAACACCAAAAAAAAACCCCCAAATATATGGCACACTAGACATAACAACAACGTGAACTTCCAACCTGTTGTCTCTTGAGGTCTCTGGGTGAGACTTGGAGCCAACTTGTACAGACATAAAGCAAAAGTCAAACATAGAATAATAATAATAATAATAATAATAATAATAATAATAATAATAATGATAATAATAATGAAATTATTGTACACAGTGCTGAGGTGCACCACAACTTGTCAAAAGTGCATATAAAGCATATGCAGTAATGTACAAATGTCTGGGAAGCGAACAGTGTATGAGTCAGATCCATGCTTCCGTGTGTATGGAGGGGAGAAAATCAGGTGTAGTGTTGGCGAATCTCAGGAAGCATGGAAGTTTTGAAGGATGCAGTGCTCCGACAACTAACAACTGATGCCGGCAGTTTGTTCCATGCTTCAGCAATTCTTAGCGTGAAAAAAATCATGTATTATCTCGTAACTTTGAAATTTAATTGAATTGATTGTTTGTTTTTAGAATAACATTGTTGGGTGAGGGTGAGAGGCAAGATCAGGCTGCTTCAGACAGAACTAACAGCAGAATTTTTGGGTTGGTTTAAATGCTAAAAACTAAATCATAGAAGAATGACAGAGAATAATAATAATGATAATAATAATAATAAAAGGGAGACAACTAAAAATAGAAGGTCTCAGGATAGCATTTAAGGATAAGATTAACCACTCGACAGAAACAGGCAACAAATAAAGAAAAAATGCAATACATTATTTACATTATTTACATTTGATGGATATTTGTCCTCATCTTGTTTGTTGTTAACACGTTTCGGCTGATGTACCCTCCAGCCTTCATCAGGTGCTTTGGGGAAATTTCAAACCTGGGTTCTCATTCCTAAGGTATTTTTTGATATTATTATTGTTATTATTATTATTATTATTATTTTTTTTTTTTTTCTTCTTCTTTCAAATTTGCTTCCATTTCTTGCCGAGTGTCTTCCCGACTCCTAGGGCAAAGAAACTCATAGTATACATTGGTAGGCCATTAAACTAAACTCAATAGTTCGTTCATTTTTTTTTTTTTTTGAAGTTAAATTAAATTATTATTATTATTATTATTATTATTATCATTTTTATAAATATTATTATTATTCAGGTCACTGCCTGGAATCAAACTCAGAAGGATAGGAAAATATTAGATTTATAAGCCCCAAAATTCACTCCATATTTGCCCATGGGCATATGGCTACGTGGTTAAGAGCACAGGCTTCTAACCCCAAGATTCCAAGTTCAATTCGTTATTATGATTATTATTATTATTATTACCATTATTAAGGTCACTGCCTGAAATCGATCTTGGAATCTTGGGGTTAGTAGCCTGCACTCTTAACCACTACATCAAATGTAAATATTGTAAATAATATACGTAATTCCTCATCTCTTAAATATAGAAATGCAATAAATGTTGATTAATTTCTTTTCTTCACAACCATCAGAGTGCAAAGTACTCTTCACAAACACCAGTTTGTGAGACGGTTGTGATATATAAACAGTTTTGAGTAGGAACTAGAAAGAAATGTATGAAGATGCAATCTGCACGTGTATAGTAGATTCGTAAAATGGAAGAGAAACATAAAATCGCAATCATCATCATCATCATCGTTTAACGTCCGTTTTCCGTGCTAGCACGGGTTGGACAGTTCGACCAGGGTCAGGGTAGCCATGGAGGCTGCACCAGGCTCCAGTCTGATCTGGCAGTGTTTCTACAGCTGGATGCCCTTCCTAATGCCAACCACTCCATGGGTGTATTGGGTGCTTTTTACACAGGTGCCATGGTAGGCTGGCAGCGGCCACGATTGGTTGGTGCTTTTTATGTACCACTGGCACAGAAGCCAGTCAAGGTGGCGCTGGCATCGGCCACATTCGGATTGTGCTTTTTACAAGCCACTGGCACAGGTATCGCATCTACAATTTCCATTTGATATTTATTTTGATGTTGATATAATTGACTTAATAGGTTTCAATGGGAGAGAAAAAATGTATGGCAAATGTCAAACCAGTTATATGATTGTCTGAATGGCATGTCTGACTCCAGGGTCATGCAGACTGGGGGTGTTGCAATTTTCTTATTTGATTCTTTTTTTTTATTATTGATAAAAGCAACTGGGCTGGTGCCATGTAAAAAGCACTTGTACTGTTTTGGCATATAGAACACTCGTGCTGGTGTCATGACTATAAATGTCTTTATGTTAGTGCCATGTAGAAAGCACTCAGTCCACTCTGTAAAGTGGTTGGGGACAGAAAGGGCATCTGGATGTAGAAACCAAGCCCTAGTCAGACAGTTGGAGCCTGATGTGGCTCCTGGCCTCACCAGCTCCTCTGTCAGACTGTCAAGGCCCACGGCAGCATGAAAAACAGATGTTAAATGGTGATGATGATGATGATGATGATGATGGTGATGATGATGATGATGATGATATGATGATGATGATGACGATGATGCTGAGGATGAGACGATGATGATGATGACGATGACGATGACTTTTGTAATTGATTACTTCTCAGATTCACTGATTTCCTGTCTCATGACAGACTTATTAAATTATTGATGATATGAAAGAAATAATCATTATTCTTATTAAAATTAATCATTATTCATTGAATGATAATGGTAACATCTTCAGCAGACTTTTAATCACACACTAACATATACTACAACAGTGATCGTATTATTCCGTAGTAAACAGAACGGTGCCGCCGATATTAAATATTAATATCAGAAATTTCACAGCAATAAAACAGTAACATATTCATACACACACATAAAGCTACAAATAAAATACAAACATATACACTTGCATGCACATTCGTCTTTTAATGAAATACACTTTTGCAGATAAAAAAGAAATTTTTGATATTTACTAAAAGAAACTAAAAAAAAAATTGGCAAGCATACTAAAAATTGAACTCCTATCACCAGGTAAGTCTTAGAACTTGGCAAGCAATAACACAAATTGGAAAGAAAAAGGGGTGATATTGTGTTAATCTTTACTCTTTACTCTTTTACTTGTTTCAGTCATTTGACTGCGGCCATGCTGGAGCACCGCCTTTAATCGAGCAACTCGACCCCGGGACTTATTCTTTTGTAAGCCCAGTACTTATTCTATCGGTCTCTTTTGCCGAACAGCTAAGTGACGGGGACGTAAACGCACCAGCTTCCGTTGTCAAGCAATGCTAGGGGGACAAACACAAACATATACACACACACCCATACATATATATACATATATACGACAGGCTTCTTTCAGTTTCCATCTACCAAATCCACTCACAAGGCATTGGTCGGCCCGGGGCTATAACAGAAGACACTTGCGCAAGATGCCACGCAGTGGGGCTGAACCCGGAACCATGTGGCTGGTTAGCAAGCTACTTACCACACAGCCACTCCTGCGCCTGTTACTTTGTTCTCATTATCTTTCTTTTATTCTTTTATTCTTTTATTTGTTTTAGTCATTTGACTGTGGCCATGCTGGAGCACCGCCTTTAGTCGAGCAAATCGACCCCAGGACTTATGCTTTTGTAAGCCTAGTACTTATTCTGTCGGTCTCTTTGCTGAACCGCTAAGTCATGGGGACGTAAACACACCAGCATCAGTTGTCAAGCGATGTTGGGGGGACAAACAGACACACATTCACACACATACTCTTACTCTTTACTCTTTTACTTGTTTCAGTCATTTGACTGCGGCCATGCTGGAGCACCGCCTTTAATTGAGCAACTCAACCCCGGGACTTATTCTTTTGTAAGCCCAGTACTTATTCTATCGGTCTTTTTTGCTGAACCGCTATGTAACGGAGACATAAACACACCAGCATCGGTTGTCAAGCAATGCTAGGGGGACAAACACAGACGCACAAACACACACACGCATATATATATATATACGACGGGCTTCTTTCAGTTTCCGTCTACCAAATCCACTCACAAGGCTTTGGTCAGTCCGAGGCTATAGTAGAAGACACTTGCCCAAGGTGCCATGCAGTGGGACTGAACCCGGAACCATGCGGTTCGTAAGCAAGCTACTTACCACACAGCCACTCCTGCGCCTGTTTATTTCTTGTAGACATTATCAGTTAAACATTTTGATACCAAATCTTTAGAGACCATTTTTATTTCCAAGATGTAACCTTCCTGTTTTAAAGCGGTCAGAATTTAACCCTTCCATCAAAATTCTATGTTAATTTATGTTCCAGCCTAATAAGAACAATATTATCTTAATAACATCTTTGTAGAGGTGCAATGGTCCAGTGGTTAGGGCAGTGGACTCACGGTCATAGGATTGCAGTTTCGATCCCCAGACTGAGCGTTGCTCAGGGTTCAAGTGAATCAAAGACCCAGGTCGGGTCGAAAAGTAAACTGTGTACACAACAAAAATAGAGGGATACATATGCGGGTATCAAAGTAGATGTAGAAAGATATTGAGGTTATGTATATGATTAACTGCACCTGGTTGAGTATACCACGAGCCCTGAGGCTAATCAGGAAACACACACTGCACTAAGTGTATGGTCCACTAAGTGTATGGATCATGTGATAAGTGAGTTCTGAGAGAGATGAATAATAAATAAACAAATAACAACAGATGGATAATATGTCAATTCACTACAGCCGTTTCCAACGAATTTTTTATTCATTCATTCATTACAACATTAGGAAAATCTAGTTTTATCAGGTGAATACATGAACCACAGCATTTAGAATCATTCAAGGGCAATGGCATGTGCACCTTTATGATTCTACGACCCTTGCTGGTCATAGGCTTTTTCTAATGATGTAATGTCTCCATTAACCAATTAAAAATTCATTGGAAACAGTTGTAGCAAATTGACACATTGTCCATCTGCAATTATTTATGTACGTGTATATGACCACCTCTGTCCAGCCTTCACCATGATTGATCGCTAGCCACTAAACCTTTATTATTTTCTTTCTCTGCTTATTTCTGTGTTCCTTTTTGATGAAGAGCATAGGCTCGAAACATAAAAGACTTTCTCACTTCCTGTGCGTTAAACTAATACACCTGCTCATTGTTTACACACCCGTCTTCGTCTTTTGTTTTGTTTTTTTTTGTAAATTCCAACTATATATATATATATATATATATCGTCCAACCCATGCTAGCATGGAAAACGGACGCTAAACGATGATGATGATGATGATGATGATATATTCATATATATATATATATACATACATACATACATACATGCATGCATACATATATATATATGCTGCCTTTGGCAAATTATATGTGCATCTATGTGTGTACAAATATGTACACATACACACATACACACACATATATATATATATATATGCACATTTGTATGTATGTATGTATGCATGAATGCATGTACTGCCTTTGGTAAATTGTATGTACACGTGTATACATATGTATATACATTAAAAATTTCATATGAAATTGCCTATGTGATTATGTAGGTGCATTTATGTCAAAATAGATTATATATGTGTGTGTATATATATATATATGTATGTATTTGTGTATATACATACACACACACATACGAATGTGTGTATGTGTGTATGTGTGTGTGTGCGTGTGGTGTGTCTGTACATGTATGCATTTATAGATATATTCTATTGGGAATTTAGAAGTTTTCATTCTGGCTTTTTTCCTTCTTTTTTTCTAGTTTCTCCATTTACAGTTTCACCTCAAGAATAATTAATTCTTGTGAAAAGAAACAATACTTAATCTCGTATTGATTTCTCTTGACAGGGTAAATGGAAATCAAATAAAAATAACGAAAAAGAACACAAAACAAAGACTCCTGTTCTGCTTTGTAAATGAAGTTTTCAACTTGAAACATATTCTGCTGCGAGGAGAAGAATCTTCTCTATGTGATTAAAGTGGATTGGTTATAGTCGTCTTAAACAAGTCTCTTTTTTCTGTTTTTTTGGTTGTTGATAAGATATTCCAATTATTAGAGTGCTAATGATGTCATTGAAAAGCTTTCTCAAGAAATTATGGCATTATTTATTCCTCTCCAAATATTCTTAAAATTAAAGTGAAAGTGCTAGAAATCCAATTGATAAAACACTTAAAAATGCAAAATAACAATAATAACAACTGCAGCAACAACAACAACAACAATATGGAAAGAAAATATACTCTATCTTAATAAAATCAGGCATAAATGAACAGTTGTGTGTCTTTCGAGAGGTGAAATGTTTCTAAAAAATTTCTTGAAATAAATTTTAGTTAACCAGTTGGTTCCTACTTCAAGACTTTTATTTTTATGTTGGCAACATTCCTGGAGAATCAGTTTGCCAAAGAAGGCAGCAGTCATTCCTAAAAGTAGCAGTCACTCATGAGAGTATTTCACTTCTTATAGGGGCAGGAATGGTTGTGTGGGTGAGAAGTTTGTTTCCTAATCACATGGTTTTGGGTTCAATACCACGTTTCTACAAAGATTCATATATATGCCTAAGAAAAGAGAGAAATTGAAGAATGTGCGGATGATAGGGAATAGCTGTGTGGCACATTGTCTGAGAGAGGACATTGTCAGGATTGGTTATCTTGAAGGCGGCGAACTGGCAGAATCGTTAGCACGTTGGGCGAAATGCTTTGTGGTATTTCATCTGTCGCAACGTTGTGAGTTCAAATTCTGCCGAGGTCAACTTTGCCTTTCATCCTTTCAGGGTCGATAAATTAAGTACCAGTTATGCACGGGGTTCGATGTAATTGACTTAATCCATTTCTCTGTCCTTGTTTGTCCCCTCTATGTTTAGCCCCTTGTGGGTAATAATGAAATAGGCTGTCTTGTTACTTCTGAAGTGGCCAGAGGCGCTTTTTCAGTCAATAGGTGTGGATGTATTGGTTCCACATAAAAAGCATTGGTGCTGGTGCCATATAAAAGGGACCTGTGCTGGTGCCATGTAAAAGGGACCTGTGCTGGTGCCATGTAAAAACCTCTCAGTACACTCTATAAAGTGGTTGGTGTTAGGAAGGGCATCCAGCTGTAGAAACCAAACCAAAATCAGGCTATGGGAAATTGACATTAAGAAGGGCATCTAGCTGTAGAAACCATGCCAAAGCAGACAGTAAGGTCTGGCGCAGTCCCCTGGGCCAGCAACTCCGGTCAAAGCATCCATGATGGTGATGATGAGGATGATGACGATGATGATGATGATGACGACGATGATGATGGCGATGATGATGATGACGATGACGACGATGATGATAGGGATGACGATGGTGATGACGATAGTGATGATGATGACGACGATGATGATGATGTTATGTTGATGATGATGATGATGGTGATGATGATGAAGATGATGATGATGATGATGACGTCAATGACGATAATGATGATGATGATGATGATGAAATGAGTACTGCTCTCAGATCTGGGACACTTGCATACAAAACCATTCCCGATCACAGACAATGAAAAGTCACTTAACAAGTTGCTATGACATCACACACACCAACTGACTGAAGCCACTGACCACAGGTCATTCTGTGTCCTCTCTTTGCCCTTTGTTTACGACTTCTACTTTGACCCCCTACTTCTTCAATCTAGCTGTTCACAAACCACTTCCACTTCTCCTTTCATCACTCATACTCTGTCCCCACAAAGGCCCCTAATTCATCCCTATTCTCAGCACTTCCTCTTCAAAATATTGTTTCCTGTTGCCTTTGTGTTACAAATGTTCAAGAGGATGAAACCACATTGATCTGACTTGTTCAAGAAGGTATGTGAAGGGTTTGCGCACAGCCCCTTCTTCCAGATTCAGCCAATAAAGAAACAGTGTACAGACTTACTGGAGCCCTGTTTTGGTCATCAAAGCCGTTTAATGATGGGGAACTAAATAAGCTATTAACCTATTCGTTTGCAACTTTCATTTCAATGTTTAACAGCTACAAAGAGAATATTTCCTTTCTAGAAGAGTGTTGTAGTTTGTTTGAAGCATTGTAACACAGAAATAGAATAATGAATCATCATCATCATCATCTTCATCATCGTTTAACGTCCATTTTCCATGCTGACATGGGTTGGACGGTTTGCCTGAGGGCTGGCAAGCCAGGAGGCTGCATCAGACTCCAATCTTATCTGGGAAGGTTTCTACAGCTGGATGCCCTTCCTAATGCCAACCACTCTGAGAGAGTGTAGTGGGTGCTTTTTACGTACCACCAGCATGGAACCAGTCAACCAGCACTGGCATCAACCATGCTTGAATGGTGTTTTTTGAGTGCCACCAGCATGGGAGCCAGAAAGGGCAGTACTGGCAACCAAGCTCGAATGGTGCTTTTTATGTACCACCAGCATGGGAGCCAGTCAGGCGGAACTGGCATCAACCATGCTTGAATGGTGCTTTTTACATACCACCAGCATGGGAGCCAGTCAGCCGGCACTGGCACTGACCATGCTCAAATGGTGCTTTTTATGTGCCACCAGCAAAGGGACCAATGAAAATAAAGGTAGCTTCTAACAATGCAGCAAATTTTAAGAAACCTTTATATTTCAGGTGCAAAGGTCTGTCTTTAGAAATAAAAAGCAAAGAAATGAGTATTTGTGGAGATCCTGCCATTTTGGATAGTCCAATATTTGTGCTAGAAGCAACAGTTTCCCAAATGCTTTCATTTTTATTTCAAGATGTCACAAAATGTCAGTTAATGATTTTAATCAGGTTTAACGAAGTTTTTCATTTCTTGCACAAAGTTTCAATTGCAACGTTACATTCTTCAATATCGTTTTTAATAGAAATATTCAACATTATGGCTTCCAAATTTTAAAATGATTTTTATTTGTACATATCTCTTTTTTCTGTTTCAAAAATGTTCACGTTTGCTTTATAAGGCAGCTGAATATGTTGTTGTTAAATAAATATTCAAGAAGTTAGGGAAGCTTAATAGAAAAAGAACAACAGAAAATTATACACAATCATCATCATCTTCATCCTTTTTACACCCATTTGTCCATGCTCAAAAGCATTGGATGGAATCTGCTGAGGCAGGGTTTCTACAGCCAGGTGCCCTTCCTGCTGTCAACCCTTGCCTGTTTCCAGCCATAGCCAGACATATCTTCACAGAATATTCTTTTCTATTCTAGGCACAATGCCCAAAAGCTTTTGGGGGAAGGGGTTTATCGATTAGATCGACCCCAGTATGCAACTGGAACTTAATTTACTGACCCCTAAAGGATGAAAGGCAAAGTCGACCTCGGCAGATATCTTCACAGAATATTGGAAAATTAATGACGCTGCTTCTATGACAGTGGCACTCACAGTTATCACAGGATTCCAAGACAAGGAGGCTCAAGAATACTCTCTCTTTCCCCTCTCTCTCCTTCTCTCTGTCCCCCTCTCTATCTTACACACACACAAAATCATACAAATAGCAAAAAAAACAAAAGACAGAGACAGGTGAGAGGAACAGCAGACAAGGTGTATTACTTTGATGTTCAGGAAAAAAGGAAGATTCCTATAGAAAGGAATGAGGAGAGAAAAAGAGGGAAAAAAGAAAAAAATGGAAAGAGGAAAGAAATGTTACTGGATTAATGGTTGCACATTTAGAATTGCATATATATATATATGTGTATATATATATCATCATCATCATCATATATATATATATATATATATATATATATATATATATATTTAAGTGTAGTGGGTGTAAAAAGCACCCACTACACTTATGGAGTGGTTGGCGTTAGGAAGGGCATCCAGCCGTAGAAATACTGCCAGATCAGACTGGGCCTGATGCAGCCTTCTGGCTTCACAGACCCCAGTTGAACCGTCCAACCCATGCTAGCATGGAAAGCGGACGCTAAATGATGATGATGATGATGATGATGAAGATATCCCTATTACTCTGCCTTGCCTTTGAGACAATCCACGAAGGTCAAGCCCCAAATTGTAAGAGTTATGAAACCCCAACAACTTCAAATAATTAAACTCACCTGTTTTGTTATCGTTTCAGCTTATGTTCCACAGACTACTTCTTCATGCTTCTAGAAGCCATTCCTGGAATCAAGATACCAACTTCTGATCAACCAGTACGTAATTAAAATATTACCATATTTCATTAACATTAAAGCATTAACTGTCTGCATTATTTTGTTTGGAATCTCAGGGGGGTCATTAGACAATAACAAACACACGTGTCTGTTATTGGCATAATGACCCTTGCAAGATACCAAACAAAAAAAACCTCTTTCAACACACCAGAATCTTGCAAACCAAATACTAAAAAAAAATTTTCTGCATTAATAATCTTTTTTCTAATCAATTTTGGTTTCAGATAATTCTATGTATCTTTTAAAATAATATCAATTTTGTGTCTGAGTGCCAGATAGTCGGTGCTTATCTCTGGTTCTGTGATGCGGAGTGGATAATAAGAGATAAGTATTCCCATAGGAAGGATACCAATCTGTCATTATTAACACTTCTAGATGATTTTGTTCATATTTGTAAAAACTAGTTGTCCTTGGGCATGTAGAATGATGTGTCTTGCTCAGAAATACAACAAAATGTCTGCAAATATTTGACTTCTCAAACCAAGGATTAATAATTATTTCTACTCTAAGCACAAGGACTTGAAAAATTTGGGGTTAAGGGGGATGAGTCGATTGCATCAACCCCAGCACACAACTGGTACTTATTTCATCGACCCCAAAAAGATGAAAGGCAAAAGTTGATCTCGGCAGAATTTGAACTCAGAAGAAATACCACTAGGCATTTCATCCAGCTCCCTAATGATTCTGCTAGCTCGGTGCCTTAAATTAAGAATTAATAATGGTTTCAAATTTTTTATCCCAAGTCCAGCAATTTTGGGAAGGGGGTAAGTCAATTACATTAAACCCCAGTGCATAACTGGTACCTATTTTATCAACCCCAAAAGGATGAAAGGCAAAAATCTACCTCAGTGGAATTTGAACTCAGAACATAAAGAAATGTTGCTAATTATCTCATCCACATTGTTGATGATTCTATCAGCTCACCACTTTTGAAACTAAGAATTAACAATCCTTTTATGGGCAGTACAAGGACTCAAATTTGGGGGAAGGGATTAAGTCGATTACATCAACCCCCAGTGCATAACTGGTACTTATTTTAATCGACCCTGAAAAGATGAAAGGCAAGGTTAACCCCGACAGAATTTGAACTCAGAATGTAGCGGCAGACAAAATACCACCAGGCATTTCGCCCACTGTGCTAATGATTCTGTCAGCTCACCATTTTTGAAACTAAGAATTAATAATGCCATACTATCACTGTCTTTTCTGTTTGGTCATGCTGACCCTAACTGTATCTCTTTTACAAACCTGGACACCAAACCATTAATCTACTAATTGTTAATTAACATTTTCGTTAACAATTTAACTTTTTAACTTTTAAAATAATTATTGGACTAATTAACTTCTGTTACCTTCTTAACAATTGAATTGAAGTTAACAAATCTTATAGTTTTGGCACTTTTTAAAGGCGTTTTTAGGTGGATTTAGAGCAAAATCTGATTTTTTTGTTTCAGTTTCTATAATAAAAATTAACGTTAACAGTTTATTGATAACTTCTGTCACATTAGGAAGTAATTAACTGATTAACGGTGCCCACCTTTGTTATTTTATTCTTCATCATCGTTTAACGTCCGCTTTCCATGCTGTCATGGGTTGGACGATTGACTGAGGACTGGCAAACCAGGAGGCTGCACCAGACTCCAGTCTGATCTGGCAAATTTTCTACAGCTGGATGCCCTTCCTAATGCCAACCACTCTGAGAGTGTAGTGGGTGCTTTTTATGTGCCACCAGCACGGGGCCAGTCAGGCAGTACTGGCAACGACCTCGCTCGAATCCTTTACAGATGCCACTGGCACAGGTGCCAGAAAGGCGTGGAAGAATTCCTAATCCCTGGTTAAGTAGGACCAAATACATATCAACAAAATCTTTTCAATAGGTTTATAAAGTATTTTTTATGTAATTTTCAATAATTCAAGTGTGATGAGTCAAAAGCAGTCTTTAGTCTTTTTCTATCCCATAAGGTACTTTTATGAAAAAAGGTAGGAGTAAAGACTGACCAATTTATCCTGAAATACTCTCCCTTTACTCTTTTACTTGTTTCAGTCATTTGACTGCGGCCATGCTGGAGCACCGCCAAAATGAGAGACATCTTAACAAATGGACATTGTAAATGATAGACTTAACATTCTAATATTAGTTTTAAATTTTGGCACAAGGTCACCAGGTTCAAGAGAGGAATAAATCGATTACATTGATCCTAGTATTCAACTGGTACTTACTTTATTGACCCCAAAAGAATGACAGACAAAGCTGACCTCAGTAGCGTTTGAACTCAGAACACGAAGACAGATGAAATACTGCTAAGCATCTTGCCTGGCATGCTAATAATTCTGCCAGTGGACTCCCAAATGGTACAAGGAATATTTTCTGGAACTTTGTCTGCTTTGGGACTACTTGAGGGATAACTGTGTTCTGAGAGTCTGTTATTTGTGGCAGCTGAGGAATGAAAATTAAGAAAATGTGTATTTGGAAAATCCAAATTTTGGTAAAATGTATCTTTACCAAGTTCCGCTTTGCCTTTTGTCCTTTTAGAGCTGATAAAAACATACAAATGGAAAATATGGATTGGTTGAACTGTAACGGCACCATAGACTGAATACCTTATAGGATTCATTCCAGTTCTTCATGAACTGAGTTCAAATCTTGCCATGACCTAATTGATAAGTAAATGTCCCAGCACCTCGTTCCCGGGGTTTCTTTATCACACCCCTAGTCTGTTATCTGCATTCAAGGCTAAGTTTTCAATTCAAGGGCATCTGGTAAACATGCCAACAATATTAAAAAATTACTATTTTTAAATCTCCCAATGAAAGATATTCAGCAACAGTACTTTGGAGTAAAGAATGTTTGCCAACATAACATGGCAGTCCTGGTTTGGGACGAATGTTGCTGTAATTTAGCCCTAGGAGACATCATCTCCAGCTGGCTACACGACACAATCTGTGTCTTTATATTTTTGAACAAGGGAATCTAGCACCCCCCACTCAGCTCAAAACAATATCTGTGTATCGTGATTTCCTGGTTATTTCCCTTCATCAGCCGAACAATTATTCTGTGCTGATGAAGGGAAATAAACTGGAAATCATGATACACAGATATTCTTTTGAGCTGAGTGGGGTGTGCTAGATTCCCTTGTTCGAAAATATAAGGACACAGATTGTGTCGTATAGCCAGCTGGAGACGATGTCTCCTGGGGCTAAATTACAGCAACATTTGTCCCAAACCAGGACTACCATGTTATGTTGGCAAACAATCTTTACTTCACATCAACAAGAGTTGTCAAATAGTGACAGGAGACATACAGACTCAAAGGTACACACTTTTATATATATATATATATATATATATATATATATATATAAGTAATACTAAGCAATAAAGGGTTTAGCAACGAATTGCCTTACCACAGACCGAATTTAGAAATAGCAGTCAAAGAGTTATAGCTATTTCTTCTACTAAAAAGGGAGATCTCAGTAAAAACACAGCAATTGGAAGGCAGACACAAACAGGTAAGAGAGAATGAATTGACGGCAATCTATCATACAATTTTAAGTTATCTACGGACGCACGTTTCGAAATCAAGTTTTTAGGAAAGCATAAGAATTAAATATTAAATAATTCTACCTTACCCAAACTTCTTTTCTCTTCAGCGTAGAATACTATAATCATAAATGATTATATATTGAGTTTTGAGATACTAGAAGGCACCAACTCAACTCAGTATCAGAGCGAGCTAGAATCCGCAACTAGTATCACCAAATTCAAAGTGTGAATGAAAAAATTGTGTCACCAGCCCCTTCCCACCCGCGTGTAGCCAAAACAAGATGCTGTGGTCATCTACTGAGATAAAATATGGTTATCCGTAATAATCATTTATGATTATAGTATTCTACGCTGAAGAGAAAAGAAGTTTGGGTAAGGTAGAATTATTTAATATTTAATTCTTATGCTTTCCTAAAAACTTGATTTCGAAACGTGCATCCGTAGATAACTTAAAATTGTATGATAGATTGCCGTCAATTCATTCTCTCTTACCTGTTTGTGTCTGCCTTCCAATTGCTGTGTTTTTACTGAGATCTCCCTTTTTAGTAGAGGAAATAGCTATAACTCTTTGACTGCTATTTCTAAATTCGGTCTGTGGTAAGGCAATTCGTTGCTAAACCCTTTATTGCTTAGTATTACTTAAATTTTCCTCGAATGAGGCTTTTACATGCCGAAGACTACTTGGTGTAATTGATAATTATTCCAAATTAATTAATTTCACCCTTCATTATATATATAATATATTATATATATATATATATATATTATATATATATATATATATACATATATATGTATATATACATATATACATATATGCATATATTCATATACATATATACATATATATTTGTTGAAATAGAAAGATGAATTTTCTTGTTACAGATTATTCAAAAGTTTAACCGATACCTGGGTAGCAAAAATCACAGCAGAAGAGAAAGCTACAATATGGTATCCTTATTTAATCAGAATTTGGAAAATTGTGGCCTTTGAAACATGTGTAGAATGTAATAAAAGGAATTCTGTACAATCTTCGTTCAACTCCATTTCTTCCATTCACTAATAATATATACATATATATATATATATACATCATCATCATCATCATCATCATCGTCGTTTAGCGTCCGTTTTCCATGCTAGCATGGGTTGGACGGTTCTACTGGGGTCTGTGAAGCCAGAAGGCTTCATCAGGCCCAGTCAAAT
>NC_042999.1:8438379-8445879 GCF_006345805.1 Octopus sinensis | reverse complement strand
CTGTAGAAACTTTGCCAGATCAAGATTGAGCCTGGTGCAGCCTCTGCCTCACCAGTCCTCAGTCAAACCGTCCAACCCATGCCAGCATTGAAAGCGGACGTTAAACGATGATGATGCTGATGATGATGATGATGATCAAATTCTGGTGTGTTTATGTGATCAACATTTTGGTAAGTACTGGAATTCTACGAAATGAATATTTAGCTAAACGGTTATATTATAATTAAAATTCTTTTCTTTGTTAACAGAAAGGGAAGGTGTGCAAAATGCCTCTTTTAATTTAACCAAAGTCTTCATATTTCCATGCCTGATTAAGACATTTCTATTCAATTCCTGTCTTCAAATTCATTCCTTTTACTCACTCCCCTCCCCTACCACACCCATATGCCCACACCCATTGATAATATTAAAGCTTTTAATTTCATAAGCAATGCTTCCAGGAAAATCTTATTAACCCAGTAATTGCCTACAGCTTAATTGCTACACACCTAAATTGTCTCCATTTGGCTCCAATCAACATCACATTACACAATCCAGCAGTTATCTACAAAGCAACATCTGTTCATTCCCTGATTGTTCTTACCAAAATACAGAGCTGCTGACTACATCTGAACGATTCTCTCTCTGCAGTTTTAACGCTTGGTTTTGTTTCGAAGTCTATACCTTCATAGAAATGCCTGTTCATACACGATGAAGGCCAGTGTCTTGTTATCTATATGAAACATCGTCATTACAAATAAATTTTCTTGTTGTCTGTCATCATGATTTTCATTTTTATATTAATATTTGACAACAGCAACCAAAGATGGAGATTGAAACTTATAGTTTTGTAGTTTATAATAAATTAACTAAAACTTCATCATCCTCATCATCGTTTAACATCCGCTTTCCGTGCTGGCATGGGTTGGATGATTTGACCGAAGGCTGGCGAACCAGATGGCTGCACCAGGCTTCAATCTTGATTTGGCAGAGTTTCTACAGCTGGATGCCCTTCCTAACACCAACCACTCCGAGAGTGTAGTGGGTGCTTTTTATGTGCCACCAGCACGGGGGCCAGTCAAGCGATACTGGCAATGACCTCGCTCGAATCCTTTACACATGCCACCGGCAGGTGCCAGTAAGGCGATGCTGGTAATGATCACACTCGAATGGTGTCTTTTACATGCCACCGGCACAGAGGCCAGATAGCCACTCTGGCAACAATCATTTTATAATATTTTATACAAGAAACATAAATTATGAAATTAAAGCTTTAATATTATCAATGGGTGTGGGTGTATGTGTGTGGCAGGGGAAGGAAGTGATTAAAAGGAATGAATTTGAAGACAGAATATTATTCAAATAAATAATGCTGAAAAGAGACAGAACGAATATAAGAATGCATTAGAATTGAGAACAGGAATATGTACAGATTCATCTTCAGAAGTGTTGAATTTCATGATTTAAAAAGTCATAAACTGAAATGAACTTTTGTTGTTGTTGTTGGTGTTGCTTTTAAGCCATGGGTCATACATAACTGACTTGATTTATACATTATTTACATTATTTACATTTGACGGATATTTGTCCTCATCTTGTTTGTTGTTAACATAACGTTTTGGCTGCTATACCCTCCAGCCTTCATAAGGCGTCTTAGGGAAATTTCAAACCTAGGTTCTCATTCCTAAGGTATTTTTTGATGTTATTATTATTATCATCATCATTATTATTATTTATTATTATTATTATTGCCTTTGCACAGCTTCTAACGCTGGAGATGTTCTAAGATGTCAGCTGTCCCCTACCAGTGAACTAAGGTAACACCCCTTTTTTTTTTACAAGCACCTTCCGGAGGATTTGAGTGATTCCAAGCAGTGTTGTTTTCTGCAAGTGCTCCACCATTGTTGCAGCCCCTATTTGTTCCATGTACTTCTCGAGATTTTTGTTCACCGTTCCCAGAGCTCTGACAATTATTGGTACTACTGCTACCTTTTTCATCAGCCACAGCTGCTTAACTTCCCAAGCTAACCTGTCATATCTCTCAACTTTTCTTTCTTTCTAAACGTATACCTTGTTGTCATCTGGGCAGGTTATATCTATGATCTAGCATAGTTTAGTTTTTTTCTCAATTAAGACTATGTCTGGCTTCCTATTCTCTATCTCATGGTCGCACTAAATCATAAAATCCCATAGGATCTTTGCATTTCTATTTTTGACAATGCCTTCAGGTTTGTGGTTGTACCAATTTTTTGCTCTGTCAAGTCCATTATTATTATCATTATTATTATTATTATTATTATTATTATCATTATTATTATTATTTCAAGCATGATCGTTACCTGTGTCGCCTTACTGGTACTTGTGCTGGTGGCACATGAAAAAAAATTTGAGCGAGGTCATTGCCAGTGCCACTGGACTGGCTCCTGCACAGGTGGCACATAAAATGCACCATTTGAGCTTGGCCATTGCCAGTACTGCCTGACTGGCACATAAAAGTACCCACTACACTCTCGGAGTGGTTGGCATTAGGAAGGGCATCCAGCTGTAGAAACTCTGCCAGATCAGATTGGAGTCTGGTGAAGCCATCTGGTTGAAATCATCCAACTCATGCTAGCATGGAAAGTGGATGTTAAACGATGATGATAATGATGATGATAATGATGATGATGATGATTATTCAAGTCACTGCTTGGAATCAAACTAGGAATCTTGGGGTTACCTTAGGAATGAGAACCCATGTTTGAAATTTCCCCAAGACACCTGATAAAGGCTGGTGAGTATATCAGCCGAAATGTTGTGTTAACAACAAACGAGATGAGGACAAACATCCGTCAAATGTAAATAATGTAAATAATGTACATAATTCCTCATCTCTTAAATATAGAATTGTGTTGACTTATGATCAAAGTTGTTGTTGTTGTTGTTATAATTGTTTAACTGCAGATGAATTATGACTGAAAAGACTTATGATTGAGATCTTTGCAATTGTAGTTTTTTTAGTCCCTGGTCAGCAGTGATTGAGCTAGTATTGAACCCTTTATACATTCCTGCAGAGTTGATTATGAATATGCTAATCACTGTTGTACTTTGTTATTGCAAAATAACTTCTTCTTTCAGGCAAATCCATGTTCATAACACACACAATTCATTAAGGAAAGGAGACTTTGAGACACTGGTGTTTCAACCTTATTGACACCTCAGTCAAAGTTACTCTCAGCTAATGAATCTATCTTCATTTATCAACGAGGAAATACAACAGTGATTAACATTTTCACAATTGAATCCACAAGAATGTCTTAACCCTTTTTTTACTGTATTTATTTTGAGATGCTCTGTGTTTCTTTCAATTATTTAAAATATAACAAAGAATTTAGTAAAATAGCTTAGTTATCGTTCAGACAGTGTTAGGAACATAAATTGTTACTTAAGGTTTGGTGGATGATTTTAATTCAAAACTTATGAAAACAAGACATTTGTACTACAGAGTCAGAGGCAGTCTCAGCTGGGTTGGTATCAAAAGGGTTAAAAATAAAATGGAGACTTTAACCCTTTTGTTACCCTATTTCTGTTGAGACGCTCTGTGTTTCTTTTGATTAAATTTAAATATAACAAAGAATTTAGTAAAAAAAGAACTTAGGTATTGTTCAGCTAGTGTTAAGAACATAAATTGTGACTAAGGATTGGTGGAAGATTTTAATTCAAAACTTTTGAAAACAAGACATTTGTACTCAGAGCCAGAGCTGGTTTCAGCCAGGTTGGTAACGAAAGGATTAATTATGAATATGTATGTCATCATTTTGATTCTCACTGCTCACCTTGCACATGAGAATTCATTAATATTGGACAATTTCTGGTTTATTCTTGACCATTAGTAAAAGAGTGGAGATGTCTTATAGAATAGTATTTCGAAATAGATGCCATTCTGCAACTAGTTTAATATTCAAGTCGTATGAATTCACGTGTTATCTGAAATTATTTTATATTTTATCATTCCAAACATTAAATTAAATAAATGTCACAAATATGTTTGATTAATTCAATTAAAAGAAAATGAATTAAATGAACAAGTTATTTATCTGTAGATGAATTACTAATGAATTCCATCATATCTTAACGTAATACTCGTTATTCTACAGGTATTAATTTGCCAAGCTGTAAGCAATATCTGCCACATCTAGAAAATCTATTTTGTGGAATTCTGCAACCTGATTCAGAAGAGAATTCTCTCTTAAAACTATTAAAGAAGAAAATAAGAAAATCCATGAGATGCTGTATGTGTCAATAAATTTAATTGCCAAGAAATGTTTTAAAAATCTGACATTCCAGAGACATGTCTTTTGACCATAACAACCAAACTTACTTACCGAGAGTTCAAAATCTCTCATGGAAGCGTCATCCAACCAAAGTACAAATATATTGGAAATTACCACCTGTGTCATCTCTCATGAAAGGTAGAAGAGTCCAGTTTGCTGGACTTTGTTGTAGAGCTGAAAACGAGGTAATTTCTACTCTTCTCCTCTGGAAGCCATCTGTTTGCGATACCAGCGGGCACACACTCTCCTACCCTGATGTAATCTCCAGGGATACAGGCATCCAGCAATGGGATCTCTGTAATGCTATGATGGACGTGAAGTCTGGCGTAACATAGTAAATTCCATTGTCTCGACCACAGTCGAACTTACCTAGAAGTTGTCTTGGATTTTCTTACTTATGGTTGTTAATAAAAGTTGCCAAGTTTTACTCTGCTGAATGACAAACTAAACCATTATACTACTCGCTTCCTACAAAACGATCCTCGGTGTTGTGGTTGGTTAAAGTAAATCAATATTATTCTTATCAGTCATATTATACTTATATCAATAATTTTTTTCTGTTTGTAACAATAACAATTGCAGGAAAATGTAAAGAGGCAGGAAGCAGGAAAGAAAAAAATTGCTGATTGAGATAAATCTTGTGAAAAAACAGAATGTAAAGGAAAATTTAGTATGAAAATGACGACAACAACAACAACAACAGCAATAGTGGCTGAATCATAAGTGAGCTAACTGAAGCAAAGAGATAATTCAGTTATGAAGACTACCTGAGTATGAGACTGACTGACTGACCAGCAGACGGACAGATCGACTGACTTTATGTGAAAAATTATGTTTTGACTTTATATTCTTTCTTGTTTTTCATTGAACTTAGAGCAAAGCACTTCATCTTGAATTCCTTCTTGAAAATATTGAATCTCAACTCGGAATAAAGAAAGATATTTTGAGGTAAGGTCAGCAAATCTACTTCAGCTTGGAATGCTTAATACCTGAGACAATTTTTCAATAACAATATCAATAAACCAAAGGAGTGTAATGTTATAAATGTCAACTTTAACAATTAAATATCTCTTGAAATAAATTATTCAATATGACAGAAACCACTTCAGAATAATCGAGTCTTGCATTTTACTTGAAATCTTAGATTGTAGTCGTACTAGTGTCAGATCAGCAGTGACTTGTTGGCCTGGCTTGCTGCCTGGTATCACTCTCAGTCTTTGGGTACTTTTAATGGTTTCCACTCTCCACCAAGCAATCAACCACCCCCTCTGGCCTGAAAAATAATTTGATATCCCCCCACACACACACAGCTACTGTAGTAATCCATACATCACAGAATTTTCCACCATCTGCCCACACATCTTGGCCACACTTCAAAGACCATAAGCACTGCCCTTCTGCACTTGACTAAATCATAAAACCACATAGAACTTCCTTTATTCTCCTCACTTCAGTTCGACAGAGTTTTTCTGTTTTATTTTATTCCCCAAAAGGAAACGGTCTTTTCACTCCAAGTGTATCTGGATCTGCACAAGTGAACTCAACACTGCAGCACAATAAAATACTCATTAATTTCACAGCAGCAATTAGGGTGTTCGTCATGATCATCAAAAGATCAATTTGTTTCTCTTCTGTGTCATGTGACAATGTCATCTCTTAAACTGATTGATGTCTTCACAGAGTGACCAATATGATTTTGATCATGCTAAGGAGCCTAAAGTATGGCATCGCTGCCCAGTTCCACTTTGTTTCTCCAACAAACTCCAACAAAGGCAACTTTAATTCTTCTAATGGTGTCTGATCATCATCATCATCATCATCATCATATCATCATCATCATCATCATCATCATCATCATCATCATCGTTTAACGTCCACTTTCCATGCTAGCATGGGTTGGACGATTTTGACTGAGGGCTAACGAACCAGATGGCTACACCAGGAACCAATCTTGATCTGGAAGAGTTTCTACAGCTGGATGCCCTTCCTAACGCAACCACTCCAAGAGTGTAGTGGGTGCTTTTTATGTGCCACCAGCATGGGACCAGTCAGGCAGTACTGGCAACGACCTCGCTCGAATCTTTTTACACATGCCACCAGCACAGGTGCCAGTAAGGCGACGCCGGTAACGATCACGCTCGAATGGTGCCTTTTATGTGCCACTGGTACGGAAGCCAGTTAGCCACTCTGGCAATGATCACAAAGCCAGCTAGCAACTTGTAAAATTTATCCTGGATAAGGTGTCTTTCACAAGACATTAAAAATGGCACAAAGCTCGCATGAGTTGGTGCCTTCCAGCATAGTTCCAAGACTTTTGGTTAGTGTTCAGGAAGAAAATCCTTAAAACAATAAAGATTCAACCACTGAACAGAAGGAATTCCTTCTGATATTCTCTGAGAGCAAAGCAGCAAGCTGACAGAATCGGTAGAATGCTGAGTGGAATGCTTAGTGGCATTTGGTCTGTCTTTGCATCCAGAGTTCAAATCCTACTCGTGTTGACTCTGCCTTTCATCCTTTCAGTGTTGACAAAATAAATGGGGGGTGGAGAGGTTCAATGTAATTAACTTGGTCCTTCCTTGAAATTACTGGCCTTGGGCCACAATTTGAAGCCAAAATTCTCTGAGAGTAAAGTGCTGGACTGGTGATACTTCAGCTCGTTAGGTGTCTTTTAGGCATCTTTGACTCTCACAGAGAAGATTACAGGAATGAACAAAACCATTTCCCTTTCACTTATTCCTTGCAGTTTTGCTCATTAATGGCTGCTAGTTTAGTTACCGCTTGTTTCGTCATAAACTTAAACGTTCCTAACGAACACTTGTTGATTGTACTCTTAATTGTTACTTCCGTAATTATTTAAATTATAAATTCCAATCTCCATTAACTCTAATTCTTCCACTGCTTCACATCCAACCTCTGCTTCATATAAGACCTACCACAATGCATGACATTATGTATTCCAGTTGGGATATTTTGACTGTCTTTCCATCGATGGAGGCAGATTCTGGAGAGTAAAAGTAATCTTTCTGTGAGCAAAGTTCATCATCTGATTCTTCCTTAGTTTGTCAACATAACAAATCCTCGACTAACACCTCAACTGTCTAACTCTCCTGGCCAGTTTTTCAGCCCTAAACCCAACTTTAGCCTGGTCACAGTTTCATGCATTCATTGTCCATTATTCCACTACACAATATGCACAAAAGTCCCTGTC
>NC_042999.1:8425879-8433379 GCF_006345805.1 Octopus sinensis | reverse complement strand
TATTTATTTATATATATATATATATATATATATTTATATATATATATATATATTATTTATATATATATATATATATATATATATATATATATATATATATATACTTATTACGAAATAAATCAAACTCTTTAAATGCCTGAGCACCACCCGTGGGAATTACATTTCAAAGAAATCTCTTTTCTCAATTTTGACACAAACTCGTTAGAGGACAAATTTGATTTAGGCATACTTTTTACCAAATTTATTGTCATCATCATCATCATTATTACTTTAATTTCAAGAAGAGAAAATATGTTTACATCCTCCCTGTAGAACATTCAATTTCAGGAAACCAATTCCATAAAACTCATTTCAAACAACTGTCACCTACAATACTTTAATTCATCAAAACACTTTGGTCATCACTTTACGTAATAAAAACCTTCATTTAGAACAGTTTATTTCCTAAAAATAAAAAGGTCTTTCAGATTATTCTTTAGTTGTCACTCATTCGACAATCCTTAATCATAATTAGTTTCTTTGAATGGCAAAAAATTCTTGTATTGAATCAGTTCGGTAACATTATTGGCATTTATTTTATTAATTTATTAACCATTAAAAAAAACAAACTGGAAGTCAGAAATAGTCTGGTGATATTGGAAATAAGATACAAAGACAAAATTTTTGATGATAAAAGGCAATTTGTTTCATGGTTGCAGTTTTTTTTGGCTTTGCAATTTTTGATTGCAGCCTTAATAAATACAGGGTGTGCGAAAAAGAAAAACAAAGAAAAACTCTTTCCACATTTTATTGGTTGACAAATGTAACACATGGCATGCACTGCTGCAAACTATCATGATGCCAACTGACAGAGAAACGGTGGTGCTCCAGTATGACCGCAGCAGTAAGGCCGAAAAGAGCGAAAGAATAAAACTTTAAATGCATGAAGATGCCGGTACCATTAAGTTCGCTAATTACTGGTACTCCGTTGGTCGCCATGATGTAAGTTCCAGTTCATCCAATCAATGGAACAGTCCCTGCTCATGAAATTAACAAGCAAGTGGCTGAGTACTCCACTTTTGTTTAACCATATTATACTTCTTACATTCTAGACTTTACTAGGATTAAGTATGTACCACCTATCAATATGGCCAAACCCCAGTGAGTTATTCTCCCAAGGTTGTCATGTCTTTTCTTGTATTCCTCCTGTGCCAGCACACTACATTCACTAATTATATGAATAATACTTTCTTCCTTTCATTTACATAACCTACAATGGGGATCTATCTGATTTTTGTCTATCTTAGCTTTCATTCAGTTAGTCCTCAGTGCTTGATCTTGAGCTGCTACGAACGCCTTTTCAGGATTCCTTTCTGCAACCACAATCATGTCCCACTCTAACTATTTTCTGAAATTCTCTTTCGAGAACAACCATGAAAAGCCTTCTCTTGCCAGTGAGATAATCTTGCTTCTTTTTTCTGGTTTTTAACTTCATTTGTTTTTGGGGGGCTTGGCAATGTCCTACTGTGAGCCTAGCAACTCTAAATAAACTTTCTTCACTCTTACCTACATAGGAATCTATATTTACTCTAGGTAACTCCATGTTATCTTCTATTGATATTAATCCTCTTCTGCCTTCCTTTCTAGTTAGGTATAATCTTGCTACTCCTGCTCTTGTGTGGAGTCCTCCATTCATATTGAATTCCTTCCTAGTTCTTCTGTCTAGCTTTGCTAATTCAGTTTTTGTCCAATCTACAAAACCTGCAGATCATCAAAGTAATGATACTGCCCAAGTATTTACAGCCTTCACTAGATTCAGACCATTTAGCTTTGACTTCATTAACTTCCTCTCACCCTTCTGATGTATTCCTTCTCAGTTTACACTTTCATTTCTATAGGTAGCAGGTTCTAACCCTCCTAGATACTCACAACTGTCAGGTTCTAATACTCCTAGATGTTTATAACTCTCTCCTCCTTTCAATGGTCTTAATATCTGGCCATCTGGGGACTGGATGCCTTCACTGTTGACTACCTGTCCCTTTTTTCATGACTAATGTTGCACACTTATCTATGCCATATTCCATGCCTATAGGCGGCGAGCTGGCAGAAACGTTAGCACACCGGGCGAAATGCTTAGCGATATTTCGTCTGCCGTTACGTTCTGAGTTCAAATTCCGCCGAGGTCCACTTTGCCTTTCATCCTTTCGGGGTCGATAAATTAAGTACCAGTTACGCACTGGGATCGATGTAATCGACTTAATCCCTTTGTCTGTCCTTGTTTGTCCCCTCTGTGTTTAGCCCCTTGTGGGTAGTAAAGAAATATCTATCTTTTCTGAAGAGTCTCATAGTCTCTATTAAAGAATCTATCGCTTTTTCATTCTTATTAAAAAAACTTCAAATCATCCATTTTTAGAGCAAAAATGGTTCATTTTACCTTTATTATCTCTAATTTGAGACCCTGTTTTTGTCAATCTTGATACTAAACTGAGTGGGATTCAACATAATACAAATATTAAAGGAGATAATGAGTCTTTCTGGAAAATTCCTTTTTTGATATCAACTTTTCCTAAGGTTCTATCACTTGAGTAAAGACCTACTTTCCATTTCTTCTTAATGTTGCACCAATCTTTAGGTAGTTGAGTGCTGATACTTCCAAGTGCACCAATTACTATTGCTATCATGTCTACTTGCTTCACTGAACACAACCTTTGTATTTCCCACTTCAAATCGTCATGGTTGTTTACTTTTTCCTTCTTTCACATTGATCCTGTTGTCCCTGGAACATGGACATGCTATGTCGATTATCATACTTGTTCTTTCTTTTTTTATTCACCGCAACAATGTCCGGTTTCTGATGTCTGGTCGGATAATCACATTGGATCATTTCATCCCACAAGATTTTGTAATCTTCATTCTCGGTGACTCCTGGAGTGTTCTAATACCACGTCTTTGCTCTTTGTAGGCCATGATTTCCACAGAGCTCCCAATGGATCATTCTTGCCACATTGCCATGGTGTCTTATATATTCAATTTGTACCAATTTCATGCATTCACTATGTGCCATACCATTTCACCCCTCTCACCACACATTCTGCATTTGTCGCTATCGCTAGTGTTGTCTACATTTCATATAATTGGTCCTTAATGCTTGTTCCTGAGCTGCGCATATGAGTGCTTCTGTGTCTTTCTTCAGGTCACTCCCCCCCATCCATAGCTGCCGGTCCTCTCTATCTGTCTTGACGTTCACATCTCTAGCAAACTGACCATACATCTTCTTTTCCTTCCATGCTTTTTCTTTTTTCTTTCTTTTTTTTTGTATTTTGTTTATTTCTTGTTTAAGTTTTTCTTTAGTTACACAAATTTCAGTTTTAATAACGCCGGCCTTCTTCTTGTGTTTCACCAGTGGCTCCACAGCATTTTGTATATACCACCCTAGTCTGTTTCCCTCTGCTTCGATTCAGTCCTGGCAACTGATCAAGCCTCTCCCACCCTTTCTTCTGGACATATACAGCCTATCAGTGTCACTCTTAGGGTGGAAGATTCCATGTTTCCATGTACTGTCAACATTTTTCTCGTCTTGGTATTCATTTTCTTCATTTCTCTTTTTTCCTTTTCTATTCTTCTTCTTCTTCTTCTTCTTCTTCTTCTTCTTCTTCTTCTTCTTCTTCTTCTTATTATTATTATTATTATTATTATTATTATTATTATTATTGTTGTTGTTATCTTTTTTTTCTTCTTCTTTCAAATTTGCTTCCATTTCTTGCCGAGTGTCTTCCCAACTCCTAGGGCAAAGAAACTCATAGTATACATTGGTAGGCCATTAAACCAAACTCAATAGTTCGTTCATTTTTTTTTTTTAAGTTAAATTAAAATATATGGGTAGTAATAGTTCTCACATCGACAATGCTCTTCTCAATACATGTGATGTACCAGTTAAGACAATCTTTTGCACTTCTTGCAGGGATGGTAAGCCAGGGATCATTCTCATATAATTTTCGGTTCCCTTCTTGCTCATTACTAGTTCTCCTACGATCACTGGTATTGTAACCGCCTTTAGATGCCACATTTTCTCAATTTCAATGAGCAGGCCTTTATATTTTCTGAGCTTGTCAAACTCTTTCGCCGAGATATTATGATCACAGGGGATGCTCATGTCGATCAATAAGCAAACTTTATTGTTTTGGTCTTTCACAACAATATCTGGTTTATTGGCTTTGATGGTTCGGTCCCACAGAATCGTTACATTTATTATTATTATTATTATCATTATTATTATTATTATTATTATTAACACTGCCAGATCAGACTGGGCCTGATGCAGCCTTCTGGCTTCACAGACCCCAGTTGAACCGTCCAACCCATGCTAGCATGGAAAGCGGACGCTAAATGATGATGATGATGATGATGATGATGATGATGTTGTTGTTGTTGTTATTATTATCATTATTATTATCATCATTATTATTATCATCATCATCATCATCATATAATTTGAACTGCAGTTACTTCTAACCAACCTCTGAAAAGGGAACTGCTAGCATTGATATGATTTTCTACCATTTTATAAGAACCTGGTCAATTAGAGGAAATCACTGGAGAGTCCAGATGACAGCTCTTTTGCCAGGTGAGCTGTTCCATTCAAAACTGTCAACGGCCAAAGCCTGAATGTTCTTTGAATGCTCACCTGTTGTTGATATGACATGATTAACAAGAGCTGAAATTCAATCATTTCACAACTATCTGTATTTTGAGTTCACATTAGTAATAACAAATCTTATAACAGTTCGTCTGTACTTTTAATCATGCGGACAACAAGCAGCAATATATAAGAAAAACAGAATACACACACACGCACACACACACATGTATATATGCATAATTATAAGTGTGTATATATATATATATATATTCTATTTTACTCTTTATAATATATTTGATAAGGTTCGCCTTTTTAAGAACATGGATTCTATTGAATGTATGTAACAATTATGAACTGTTCCACTATACTGTTTATTATAAATTTTTTTGATAAGGTTTGTTATTTCAAGAACTGAAACATGTAAAATTAAAATTTATCTAATATAGTGGCGTTTTCAAACTTCTTTTTTACAAATATATATATATGTATATATATATATATATATATATATCACTGTGATCACCATGACCAGCCAGGCTATCAGATGTTGCTACACATCGCTGGTCACAATGCACTTTGCATTGTTTTAGCCTTCAAATGACGCCACCCCGCTGGCTAAGCGAGCAGGCCAACAGAAGAAAGAATGAGAGAAAGTTGTGGCGAACGTGTACAGCAGGGATTGCCACCACCCCCTGCCAGAGCCTCGTGGGGCTTTAGGTGTTTTCGCTCAATAAACACTCACAACACCTGGTCTGGGATATATATATATAAACAATATAAATAATATATATATATATATAGCTAGCATGGAAAGCGGACACTAAATGGTGATGATGATATATATATATATATATATATATATATATATATATTGAGAGAGAGAGAGAGAGAGAGGTATAAGTTAGAGGTGTTTAAAGCCTCTGAGGGATAGATATATCCAAAGGCACTCCTGGTAATTACCTCAGTAGATATAGTCCTTGGTAAAAGTGTACATTTAAACATAAAAAAAGGTGACCCTTAACAGGCCACCTTACATGCTAAAAGGAGCAGTCAAATCGTCCAAAACCACATTTAAAAGCAATTTCAAAGGGAATGAAAAATAAAAAGACTTTTATCGTGTATTTTACAGCCAGACCTCGGTTTCAAACATTAATTATCAAATAAAATAATTAGCTAGGCATCGTTTTCATCAGTGGGTAGGCCAAACGTTAGCATAAACACGTTTCTTATTGTTATATATTATAATATTTCAAATCTACCAGACAAGGGTAGTTTCAGTTGGCAGCAAATATCAAAAAAATACAGAGTAACTTCAGAAATTACTAAAATCATATTCTTAAAATTTTCTACCAGTGGAAATTCTTCTACCAGCAGTATAAAAAATCAAGGAAGAAAACTATGAACGAAAATGTATGAGACTGATACATAAGCAGACAACTAAAATAGAATAAGTAAAAGGAAAGAGAAGAGAAGGATTATTAAAGAATGAAGGAAAATGAAAAAGAATGAAAAAGAAAAGAAGGAATATCAGAGAATGAAAGAGAATGAAAAAGCAAAGAAGGAATATTAGAGAATGAAAGAGGATGAAAAAGAAAAGAAGGAATACTAGAGAATGAAAGAGAATGAAAAAGAAATGAAGGAATATTAGAGAATGAAAGAGAATGAAAAAGAAAAGAAGGAATACTAGAGAATGAAAGAGAATGAAAAAGAAAAGAAGAAATATTAGAGAATGAAAGAGAAGGAAAAAGAAAAGAAAGAATATTAGAGAATGAAAGAGAATGAAGAAGAAAAGAAGGAATATTAGAGAATGAAGGAGGAAGAAAAAGAAATGAAGGAATATTAGAGAATGAAAAAGAATGAAAAAGAAAAGAAAGAATATTAGAGAATGAAAGAGTTTGAAAAGGAACAGAAGGATTATTAGAGAATGAAAGAGAATGAAGAGGAAATGAAAGAATATTTGAGAATGAAAGAAAATGAAAAAGAAATGAAAGAGTATTAGAGAATGAAAGAGTTTGAAAAGGAAAAGAAGGATTATTAGAGAATGAAAAAGAAAAGAAAGAATATTAGAGAATGAAAGAGCTTGAAAAGGAAAAGAAGGATTATTAGAGAATGAAAAAGAATGAAAAAGAAAAGAAAGAATATTAGAGAATGAAAGAGTTTGAAAAGGAAAAGAAGGATTATTAGAGAATGAAAGAGAATGAAAAAGAAATGAAGAAATATTAGAGAATGAAAGAGAATGAAGAGGAAAGAAGGAATATTAGAGAATGAAAGAGAAAGAAAAAGAAATGAAGGAATATTAGAGAATGAAAAAGAATGAAAAAGAAATGAAGGAATATTAGAGAATGAAGGAGGATGAAAAAGAAATGAAGGAATATTAGAGAATGAAAGAGAATGAAGAGGAAAGAAGGAATATTAGAGAATGAAAGAGAATGAAAAAGAAATGAAGGAATATTAGAGAATGAAAGAGAATGAAGAGGAAAGAAGGAATACTAGAGAATGAAAGAGAATGAAGAGGAAAAGAAGGAATATTAGAGAATGAAGGAGGATGAAAAAGAAATGAAGGAATATTAGAGAATGAAAGAGAATGAAGAGGAAAGAAGGAATATTAGAGAATGAAAGAGAATGAAGAGGAAAGAAGGAATATTAGAGAATGAAAGAGAATGAAAAAGAAATGAAGGAATATTAGAGAATGAAGGAGGATGAAAAAGAAATGAAGGAATATTAGAGAATGAAAGAGAATGAAGAGGAAAGAAGGAATACTAGAGAATGAAAGAGAATGAAGAGGAAAAGAAGGAATATTAGAGAATGAAAGAGAATGAAAAAGAAATGAAGGAATATTAGAGAATGAAAAAGAATGAAAAAGAAATGAAGGAATATTAGAG
>NC_042999.1:8418379-8420879 GCF_006345805.1 Octopus sinensis | reverse complement strand
TGCTTTGGAATCTCCAGCTTCTATTTCTGGATTATAGATTCACATTTAGAAGTAATGTTTGTCACCACTTAAACATGACTGTTCTGAAGGAAGCAACACTACTTATTTCTTTACTGCCCACAAGGGGCTAAACACAGAGGGGACAAACAAGGACAGACAAACAGACCCCAGCACGTAACTGGTACTTATTTAATCGACCCTGAAAGGATGAAAGGCAAAGTCAACCTTGGTGGAATTTGAACTCAGAACATAGCAGCAGATGAAGTACCGCTAAGCATTTCACCCGGTGTGCTAATGTTTCTGCCAGCTCACTGCCTTTGTTTCTGCTAGTTTTAACCCCAGGAGAATATATCCTGCAGCTGGTTATTTCATGCAAACTGTACCCAGCTGCTCACATTTATGAATACTAATAATAATTGTGGAGGCACATGGCCTGATGGTTAGAGTAGCAGACTCACAGTCGAGGGGGTTGTAGGTTCGAATTTCAGATGGGGTGGTGTGTGTGTTTATGAGTGAAACGCCTAAGCTCCATGGGGCTCTGGTAGAAGGTAATAGCAACCTCCAGCATGGGGATTACAACTACAATTTCCATTTGAATGTGATTTGATATGATGTTGATGTACTTGACTCAATAGGTTTCCTCAATCACAGAATATTGCCCTACGATCCAAGGTACTTTTGAGGGGGCTGGTTATAATAATAATAATAATAATAATAATAATTGTGTACAGTGCTCAGGTGCACTACAACTCATCTAAAGTGTATATATAATCAGGTGTAGTTTCGGCGGATTTCGGAAAGCATGAGGGCCTTAAAGGATGCAGTGTCATGGCAGTCAACAACTGACGAAGGCAGTTTATTCCATGCTTCAGCAACTCTGAGCGTGAAAAAATGTTTGCGAAAGTCATGGGAGCTGTGTTGTTTTCTGACTTTGTAGGCATGTCCACGTGTGTTAGACACATGGAGATCAAAAAGGTGTTCAGTGTTGTTGTTGGTGAGGTGGTTGATAACTTTATGCGACACTGGTGTATGTTACATCTGTGGATTCACTTTATTTCCGAGGTCTTTTCAGTCACAGCATGTCTCCAAAGGTCTCGGTCTTTTGTCATTTCCTCTGTAAAGAACTTCTTAACCACACAATCGTACAAGCGCTCATCAATCAACAGTCATTGTTTGAATGTGTGATCTTTCAGTCATTTCATTTGTTCAACCAACACACCTCTTTCAGTACAAACAAACATAATTTTTTTTTAATCAAAAACAAAAACAAAACCAATACACATCATGTTAACTATTAACATAAAATACTAACAGTAATTAATTATCGAGGCTCACTGCATGATAATTTCTGGAAATTAGGTTTTTCATACTGCTGGCTATTTAGATAACCATTTTTGTCCTCAACTTTCTATTCGTCTTTTCATTTTGAGGCACTACATGTCAAATAACGACATCATACTAGTACGTCTCATTTATACGCTACATGTCTAAAATGCAATACTAGAATAACTCATGTATCACAGTACAACACTACTTGCTTCCCAACCACATGGTTCTGGGGTTCAGTCCCACTGTGTGGCACCTTGGCCAGGTGTTTTCTACTATAGCCTCAAGCCGACCAAAGCCTTGTGAGTGGCCATGTGGGAGCATCACCATTTTATTTGAACAAATCGAACCCAGGACTTATTCTTTGTTAGCCTAGTTACTTACTCTATCAGTCTCTTTTGCTGAACCGCTAAGATATGGTGACGTAAACACACCAGCATCAGTTGTCAAGTGATGATGGTGGGAGGAACAAACACACACACACAAACACATGCGTGCACACACACAAACATGATGGGCTTCTTTTAGTTTCCATCTACCAAATCCACCCAGAAGGCTTTGGTCGGCCCAAGGCTATAACAGAAGTGGGATTGAACCCAGAACCATGTAGTTCGTAAGCAAGCTACTTATCACGTCACCTTTTCTTACTCAAGATCCTTACTTATCATCTCTCAACACTTGTTCCTCATCATATTCACCCTCTAACCATCTCTCGCTCCCATCCACACACTCTTGCACTCTCTACCCCCACACTCTCTTTTCTCCTCTCCCCACTCACTCTAAATAATCTCGTATCTTGAGGCACCATCCATAACACCTTATCACTATTAATTTTATCTTTATCCACCTGCATCCCACCATTCCCACTCTCTCTTCCCTAATCCAGGTTGCCATGGAGTTCCTCGACACCCAAAAAACGTTTTACTATTCGGGTCTTTCTCTCACTCATCAATTCCTTATCTCCTGCCTTGAAGCTGCCTTCATCTGTCAATGTGTGTGTGTGTATGAATATCTGTATGTATGTATGTCTCTGTGTATACGTACACACACGCATATGATTACCATGTAGACTGATTTAATCAAACGGAAAACAATATTACATGTATACAACTATAGATATGGTATATGAGATATATATACACATCAATACACACACACACATATATATATATAC